>NC_141036.1:50827500-51040000 GCF_052040795.2 Danio rerio
TCATCATGTTGATGTGTTTTGAGGATGTTTTCTCCTTTTGTCTTTGACACCCTGAAAAACTTTTTAAAAGTTTTAACAGATTTGTGTGTGTTGAGCACAAGACTTTGGAGCTTTTGTCGGCTAATTCCATCTTCCGGGTTAAAAATAATTATTGGAAAGGGATCAAAATCAGTAATGTAGCAAGCACCTGCTAGTGGAGTGATGACTATATGTACCGATCAGGGTTTTTTGGCCTTAAGTAAGAGTCATTTGATTTTGAGTATCGATACCAAAACCAGATTCGATACTTGTATAAAACATAATCAAAAAATAAAGAAGGGCGAGGAAACAGATCCAGGATGTTCCTTATTTTTTATTTAATTCACCTTATTTTAATATTCAACATCTCTGTTAACAAACAGAGCACTACTGTGAGGAAGCTTGAACAATAAACTATAAATAACTGAAATTCTTCACTTTTGGACTTTTTTTTTGGTAAATATAGCAAAAATCTAATATAAAAACAAATAACACCTCGACTTGGGCAATCCCAGGTTTACATATCACAGTTTGCTATGGCAATATTGTCGTCATCAACTTTATAATACCTCCAGACCGCAGACATACTTGCGCTGTCACATCCCCAGCTCATTCCTGCTCACCTAATCAACGCTGTCCTTCAAAAACCACCTCCATCCAATCCCGCGAACCCTCACAGGCATTCTAATCACCTGCACCTGTTCCCCTTCATCAAAGGACACTATAAAAGCTCACCTTATCCCCTCAGTTATCAGCTGGTATTGAAGTCAGATGGTTGCCCTCACCTTTGGCCTTTTCCTCTTTTTTTCATAGATGTTCCTCATGTGCCTTCGGATCCTTCACACTGTTTACTCTTACATGGTGTTTACTAGAAGATCACCATTTACCTGATGAACTGTGTGTCCCCGAACTACAGACAAGATCTCTCAGTGAGATCCCTAACATAAAATGTTGACATAGCAAGCTGTTGAAGAAGATCGCTAACAGCTCTAACACCACTCTCCCACGTCCTCACTTTAGCATTGTTTTAAATAAAACTGATAAAAGATAACATTCCTTGTCTACCAGCATGACACGCACTTTCTGCTTCAAGCTGAAGCAGGTTTTATGTTGACGGTATTATATATAAATTATATATATATATATATATATATATATATATATATATATATATATATATATATATATATATATATATATATATATATATATTTATGGGGGAATTACCAACCTATGTCACACGGGTTCAATCGCGCATACCGGTTGTAAAAATGAGTGCACTTCAGTAGCACAGTCTCATTTAGTTATGTTGCCAGTTAATTTGAAACCCACCACAGGGTGTCCGGTCAGAGACGTTAAAGATGGTTTGGGTATGGGAGTAACCCGTTTATTGTCACCACCACTCAGTATGCAAAGGTTATTGATTAAGTGTGTATGTGTGGTCTTTCTATAAAACAGAAATAAAAAAGAAAAGTAAATATACATGAGAAAAATTAATCACAATATACATATAAATAGATATAAGAAACAGATGGCTGGGGCATAAACAAATGAGTATATCCATAAGGCATCTATACAGAACACATAGTGCTCACTGGGATATGCCTGGGCATGTTCAGCATGCATGACTATTATTGACTATTCCAACTAGGTTAATTATAACGGCACAAATACTTTTAAACAACCACTTCTAAATGCAAATACAAGTAAATACACATAAATAACATGAAGACGGAAAACTTATAAGTAAGCAGAAACATACATTCTAACGTCGACCAAACAGCTGACCGCAAAGTGAAAGCGAAGAAAACCGCTACATGAACATCAAAAAGTTAACCCTACAGCAGTCACAATAATATCACAAAGTCAGAAAACACACTTACTTTCATATACGCACACACAGGAGTTTATCTTATTCAACGGCACAGAAAGCTTTGTTTGCGATCAGTTAAACTCAGTTTCACATCTGCCGAGCACAGTGGGCCGTTTGTTTTTTTGCACGTAGCTCGGCGAAGCCGATAGGCTGGCTGTGTGTCTCTCAGCGAATGCTGATTGGCTGCTTGCCTTTCACTCAGTCTCGGTAAAAGGGGGAGAGAATTGCGATGAGCAGATTATACACATTCAAGATTATAATGGCCTTTTTAACACCGGTAGCAATAGCGAACTATCGTGCTGTGCAGTAGGATGCCAAATAAAAGTCCAAAAATCGAAAACTTCAATTTTACCACACTCCTTTTAATGCCAACCCAGACATCTTTGGCTAACAGCCATCAGAAGAGCTGAATGGAATGAGGACCTAATTAAAATTGCTCAGCTTTGCAGTTCCCCTTCGGGGGGAACTTCAGCACTATAAGTGGATTTGATTGTAAAATCCACGCATTGGGAGGTTCGGTTCAGAAGCTACTCGTCTGAAAGAGTATTGAACGGGCCAATTAAGAATGAATTGGCAGCGCAAGCCTGCGCAGGTGAGCGGCATAAGCAATCAACTGAGTATATAAGCTCACCTGGCGCAGCAGAAGCTATCCTTTTCGCTTCAGAGACTTTCTGATCGAGTCGATGAGGGTTCCTCCTGCTGTGACCAGCGATTCTGAGCGAACGAGAGCATTCTCCCGGTCCAGAGTGTGTACACGCAGTGGCAGACGGTCGAGCTGGGTTTCTCCCTTGCCTGGCGTTCTTTGGGTCCGGTCCTCCAGAGCGGTGCGTATAAAGTTGCAAACTTCACAGAAAGAGCAACACAGTCGTGCAGCACGTCCTTATCAGGACGGCGCTCCGACTGTGCGTTTCTGGATGCGGTGGTTTCCTGTCCTCGGATGATGGGCGCGGGCACTGTGTTACATGTCTGGGGGTCCAGCATGTTAATGCGCTGCTCGCGGGCAGTTCATGTCGTCATTGCGATGCCATGACTGTTGCGCAAGATCGCGGTTAGCCTTTGCAAAAGGGCGAACCACCCCAGTTGTCCCCTGCTCTGCAGCGGGCACTCGGGCAGATCTGAGGGTTTCAGCGAGAGATAATCCGTCGCCCACGGGCCCGCGGACCTCCCGCTCCTCTAAGCGCTCCATCCAAGCTTCGGGCGGGGGAAGCGATCCGTCTAACAGATGGTAGCCCTTACGCCCGATGACACCGGAGACCAGATGTCCACCGCGGCATCGGAGGGTGGGCTTTCATTGTCCAATGATGATCCAGACCCGCTCGCCCCCTTCGGGCTGGTGAGCGATGTCACTACGGATCCTGAAACGGACATCTTAGCCGTGCTTTCCCGGGCTGCTTCGGCCGTGGGTTGGAGATGGTTTATCCCCCAGCTCCGCGGCCGGACCGACTAGAGGGGCGTTCCCTTCTTCCCGGAGGTGCACAGTAGGCTCACGCGGTCTTGTAAAGCACTTTTTTCTGCTCTGCTGCGTGTTCCTCCACCCTAACCACTCTTGACGGTGAAACAGCCAGGGGGTATGTGGCGATTCCTCAGGTTGAGTGCGCGATGGCGGTAAATCCGCGCGGCGCCTCTTCTTGGCGGGGTCCGCCTCGTCTCCCATCCAAAGCCTGTAAGTTATCTACCTCCCTCGGAGCTAGAGCTTACATAGCTGCGGGCCAGGCTGCTTCCGCCTTGCATGCGATAGCCACCTACCAGCGCTACCAAGCGCAGGCGCTGGCCGAGCAGCACGAGGGTGGGTCCAACCCAGGCTTACGAGCTTCGCACCGCCGCCGACTTAGCTCTTCGGACTACTGAGTCCGCTGCGTGTGCGTTGGGGAGGACGATGTCCACATTAGTGGTCCAGGAGCGCCACCCCTGGCTGATATGCGCAAAGTCGACAAAGTCCGCTTTCTTGACTTCCCCATATCCCCAGCCAGGTTCGGCGACACTGTCTGTGAATTCACCCAGGAATTCAAGGCGGTGAGAGAGCAGTTGGTGGGTGATGTCTTATCGGCGGTCCGTAGCCCGCTCCGCCCGCCGTGCCATTCATACCTGCTCCTCGCCGAAGGCGCCCGCCTACGAGAGCTGCTCCGCCCCCGCACACGCCTCCGGCGAAGCGAGCGCGTCGGGCACCTCGGAAGCAGGCAGCCCCCCTGCCCAGAACGCCGCTAAGTCCGGCAACGGACCACGAAGCGCCCCTGGGACAGGCCATCTGGAGAAAAGGGAACTTGCTCTTTCCCCGATGGAGGGCGGGGCCCCATTTCCAACGGCACTTTTTACTGCCATGAAAACATTATGAAAGGGCACTTTTCACTTCCCCAGATGTGACAGCCCGAAATCTGCCAGTCTGGGACGCTATGCTTTCTAGCTTGCAGATTCGGTGCGTTTCGCCAGTGGCTCACGAGCGCTGGGAGGACGGTCTCCTTTCTCCCACCCCTCGAGCCTCCCCTCCGGAGCTCGGGTTTGGAGTGAGAGCAAATCTCACCTCCAGCTTTTCCGTGGGACCCGCGAGCTTCCCGGATCAGCACACCCACTCCGCGCTGCCCCACTGCTGGTACGTCAGCGATTGTAGCGATGAGTCCATTAGCGAGAGCTCTGCCTGCCTGGTTAGCGCGGGCCAGCTCTTCGCGGTGGCTCATACGCACAATCAGACTCGGCTATGCGATTCAGTTCGCGAAACGGCCCCCCAAGTCACGGGTGTGTATTCACCAGGGTCAGCCCCCTGTCCGCCCCTGTCTTGCGAGAGGAGATTGCTGTCCTCCTGGCGAAGGATGCAATCGAGCCGCTCCCTCCAGCCGAGATGGAGAGCGGGTTTACAGCCCACGCTTCATCGTGCCCAAAAAGAGTGGTGGGTCACGGCCAATCCTAGATCTGCGCGTTTTGAACCGCTGCCTGCACAAGCTGCCGTTCAGAATGCTCACGCAGAAGCGCATCCTCCGGTGCGTTCGTCCTCTGGGTCTGCAGCATTAGACCTGATGGACGCGTATTTCCATGTCTCCACTCTTCCTCGCCACCGACAGTTTCTGCGGTTTGCGTTTGAAGGTCGAGCTTGGCAATACAAAGCCCTCCCCTTCGGGCTCTCTCTGTCTCCGCGGGTCCTCACCAAGCCCGCGGAGGGTGCCTCAGCGCCCCTTCGGCTCGCGGGCATCTGCATACTCAATTTCTTTACGACTGGCTGATTTTTGCCCTCTCTCGGAGCAGTTGATTATGCACAGAGACAAAGTGCTCTGGCACTTCCACCTGTGGGGGTTTCAGGTCAACCAAGAAAAGAGCAAACTCGCCCCCGTGCAGAGGATCTCTTCTCTCAGGCTGGAGCTGGACTCGGTCACCATGGCAGCGCGCCTCTCCGGAGAGCGCGCTCAGCTGATGCTGTACTGTCTGAGAGAGCTCGACAGTAAAATAGTGGTCCCACTGAAACTATTTCAGAGGCTCCTGGGGCATATGGCATCCGCAGCCGCTTCATGCCGCTCGGATTATTCTATATGAGACCACTTCAGCACTGGCTTCACGATCGAGTCCCCAGACGCGCATGGCACGCGCGCGCACACCGAGTCTCTGTTACTGCGCTGTGTCGCCGCGCCCTCAGCCCTTGGAGCGACCCCTCGTTCCTACAGGCCTGGGTGTCTCTAGAACAGGCGTCCAGTCTTGTTGTCGTTTCAGCAGACACTTCCAACACGGGCTGGGGGGCTGTGCGTTGCGGGCATGCGGCTGCGGACCTGTGGAAAGGTACCCAGTTGCATTGGCATATCGCCTGGAGCTGTTGGCAGTGTTCCTCGCTCTCCACCGTTTTTTTCCGGTGCTGGAGCGGCAACACGTGCTGGTCAGGACGGACAGTACGGCGGCGGTGGCGTATATCAGCCGTATAGGGGGTATGCGCTCTCGCCGCATGTCACAGCTCGCCCGCCGTCTGCTCCTCTGGAGTCATCCGCGGCTGAAATCGCTGCACGCCATTCATATTCAGGCAAGCTCAACCGTGGCCTCGGGGCACGCGCAAATACGCGTTTCCCCCAGTGAGCCTGCTCGCGCAGTTACTGTGCAAGGTCAGGGAGGACGAGAAACAGGTTGCTGGTTGCGCCCCTCTGGCTCAACCGGACCTGGATGTCAGAGCTCTCCCTCGCGATAGCCCTCCCCTGGCAGTCCCTTCGAGAGAGCACCTACTCTCTCAGGGACAGGGCACCACCTGGCACCCTCGCCGATCTTTGAAGAGATTTTTAGACGCGAGGAAGACTTAGGTAACCTCCGATTGCGGTGGCTAATACCGTCACTCGGGCTAGAGCCCCCTCCCCGAGCGCGCCTATGCCCTGACGTGGAGTCTATTCACTGAATGGTGTGTCTCTCGCTGAGAAGACCCCCGTAATTTGCCAGATCAGCGTTGTGCTTTCTTTACGCCGAGAGAAGTTGGAGAGCAGGCTGTCGGCCTCCACACTCAAGGTTACGTGGCTGCCATCTCCGCTCTCATAACGCGGTGGCTGGCAGCACCGTGGGAACGCATAACCTCATCATCCGGTTCCTCAGGGGCGTTAAGCGAATTAATCCACCCCGCCCCCTCTCATGCCCTCTTAGGATCTCGCCCTCGCTACACAAGCCGCGTCAGATCCCTTCGATCCTCGACTCAGTATATTTCTGTCCCTGAAGACAGCTCTGCTGGTCGCGTTGATATCGATTAGAGGGTCGGGGACCCGGAGGCATTTTTCGGTCAGTGACTCGTGCCTGTAATTGGGCTGGCTTCTCTCACGTATGAGACCCCGCCCGCGATATGTGCCCAAGGTTCCTACCACTCCGTTTTAATACGAGGTAGTCAGCCTGCAAGCGCTGCCCTCGGAGGAGGCAGACCCAGCCCTTATTTATTGTCCAGTTCGCGTTTTGCGTATTATCCGGACCGCACTCAGAGTTTAGATCATCTGAGCAGCTCTTCGTCTGTTATAGCGGTCGGCAGCAGGGAAGTACCGTACCGAAATAAGTTCCCACTAGATTGTGGATGCCTTTCTTTCACTATCAGAGCCGAGATGAGCCGCGTCCCCCGAGAGCGCGTGCGCACTCCACTCGGAGCTTCGCATCCTCTCGAGCGCGCGCACGCGGCGCCCCTCTAACAGACATCTGTAGAGCTGCGGGCTGGGTGACACCCAACACATTTGCAAGGTTTTACAATCTGCGAGTGGAGCCGGTTTCCTCAAGGGTATTAGGTAACCCTTGGTGATTGAGGAAACAATTCGGTAGGGTGTTGAAACACGCTTGCTGCGCCATTTTCCCTAACACGGAGATACGTGCGCCTTTTTATCTGTCAGTAAAGTTCCCCGTCAGGTGAGCCCTGCAGATTCCTCCGTGGCCCCCAGCACTGACTCAGCGGAGGAGTCACTTGCTGGCCCACTACGTTGTAGGTCTGCCCGCTGGTCAGCCCGCGTTTTGGGTAAAGGTGCCTGCTATGCGTGGTCCCCACTAGGCGATCCCATATGCTTATTCAGCCACGGTTAAGTCCCCCCCCCCCTGGGCGGACCCGTGTCTTCCCTCCCCGCTAACCACTCTTTTGCTATGCGTACTCCCCCTTTTAGGGCTAGTCCATATGTAAATTCTGCCATCTATCCCCCCTTGGGTAACGGATGGCCTCCGCAGCGTCCTCCCTATCGGGATTGCACGCTTCCCAACGTACTGTCGTATTTTCCTAGAATTATCTAGATGCTCACGACTTCCCAAAAAATATATATAAATCCGTAAAACTTCTGTTGAAGTAGGATAAATTAGGGCCAGGGACACGTTGGAGGACCGCGCCCCCCATGATGTGGGTGCGTCACGCTTGCTTGACTATCTCCTCATCGGGGGTGTTGGTAAGGTGCAGTCATTGTGGCGCTTTCAATGGGCTCCCAATGCGTGGATTTTACAATCAAATCCACTTATAGTGCTGAAGTTCCCCCCGAAGGGGAACGTTCGAGGTTACTAAAGTAACCCTTCGTTCCCCGAGGAGGGGAACGGAAGCACTATACTCCGTCGCCATAATGACTGTCCCTTAGCTGTTGAAAGTCTCTTCAGCTTAAAAAGGATAGCGTCTGCTGCGCCAGGTGAGCTTATATACTCAGTTGATTGCTTATGCCGCTCACCTGCGCAGGCTTGCGCTGCCAATTCATTCTTAATTGGCCCGTTCAATACTCTTTCAGACGAGTAGCTTCTGAACCGAACCTCCCAATGCGTGGATTTTACAATCAAATCCACTTATAGTGCTTCCGTTCCCCTCCTCGGGGAACGAAGGGTTACTTTAGTAACCCCGAACGTTCTCATTTCACATCAGGTAAGTTCACACTATATATGCTGAATCATACACATTACTCATTTTTGATTGCAGCAATGATTTTCAGCAAGTACAGTTAAATATGGTGAATTAAACTGCGGACACTGGCTGCGTCCGAAACCGCCTACTACTCAGTAGGTACTGCATTTGAATTTAAACGTACTACTCGGCCGTCAGAAAAGTACGTTCTATACAGTATGAATGTGAAAAGTATGAATGGAATTCGGACGTACTACAGCCGCCATTTTATCATGGTCACGTGACCTACCTGCGTCAGTTGCGTCGCCTCACTTCCATTCATGAATTTTCTCACGGGGCATTATGGGATAGCGCAGCGTGCATGGGATGCGCACTTCAGAATCTCGCCGGAAGTAGTAAGTCATCCGGGTACTTCTCGCCTACTGATTTTCGAATTCTATGAATTCGGACATACTACTCGGCTCGCATACTGATTTTAGCGTACTATATAGTATGGAAGTATGCAGTTTCGGACGCAGCCATAGAATACTAAGAATCAAATGTAAAAATGTAAGTCCACATACCCTGCCGTACAGGTGCAGTTTGCTGTCAGAATGCAGTTGTTTTGCTTGTTGATGATTACCCAGGCCTTGTATGGCTCCGTCTCCTTTCCTTGTCTTTGGCTTGGCAGAACCCCGATTTTTAGCTCTACATAGTTTTGAATCTGGTAATCATGGAACATTATTTCTTGCACATGACCACACAGAACAACATAATTGGCACCCAAAGACTTGTCGGCCTTTAACTTTTCTTTTGTAAAAATACTTGGGAGTTTCAATGACATAGTTGTATATTTTGGGCCACTGGATGCTTCGCTATTTCATCTTATTCAATATCCAATAAGAGGGTGCTATTGCAAATGGACCTGTCAGATGAACGCCGCTCACTTTATCGTTAATTTTGCAGAATAACTGTGCTTATCACTGGGTGACAAGCTGTTATATGTAAATAATATATTTAATATGTAATAATTTATTCATTCATTAATTTTCTTTTCGGCTTAGTCACTTTATTAATCCGGCGTCGCCACAGTGGAATGAACCGCCAACTTATCCAGCATATGTTTTACGCAGCTGATGCCCTTCCAGCTGCAAGCAATCTCTGGGAAACATCCATACACACTCATACATTATGGCGAATTTAGCCTACCCAATTCACCTATACCGGATGTCTTTGGACTGTGGGGAAAACCGGAGCACCTGGAGGAAACCCAGGTAAATGCAGGGAAAACATGCAAACTCCACACAGAAACCCCAACTGACCCAGCCGAGGCTCGAACCAGCGACCTTCTTGCTGTGAGGCGTCAGCACTACCTACTGCCTTGCCATGTAATCAATATATCTTATTTATAAGACAACAACAAACTGTACCGCATCAGATGCCATTCCCTTGCTGTAAATGCTAGCGCTCCCGTTTTTTTTCTGCAACCTGAATGTTTACAAACCGGTAGTTCGTCAATTCGAGTCCTGATTATAGACTATAAAAGATATGGACATAATATAGTATCGTATCGTAGGTCACCCATAGGTTTCAGAAAACCACAAAAAAGCATATAAGTATAGGAGTGACCAACCGTCGCCATTTTGTTCATGTATCAATGCACTGACGGGATACCAAACAAGGGCAAAGAGGCGGAGCTACAGACACCTAGCATTTTGCTTAGACGGGCTTTTCTTTGGGAGAAATGATTAATACTTCGTTACCTGCGACTCGCTACTTACTTTTTAAAGTGAAGTTTATTTATAAACTAATTTCGAGAGGATCACTTGCTTATGATTGCTAGCGGCTAGATTCGCATTATCCAATTCTCAATGCACCAATCAGATGACTCCTAATCTACTACAAATACCCTGGGTTACATACCACCGCCATCTTTGTTTTGAAGAATCCCCCTCTTCCACCCCTATTCCTCCTACTTCATAGATGGGTGACACAGCAAGAACTTTTCTGGTTCAAGGCTTTACCAAACCAGCAGACGTTTCTGTGCGGAGTTTGCACTTTCTCCCCGTGCTCACGTGGGTTTTCCCCAGATTCCCCTGTATCCTCCCACTGTCCAAAAACATGCAACTTAAGTTAATTGACTAATCCAGATCGGTACCATAGACATGCTCCAAGTAAGTAGTTATCTCTTAAGAGCAATCAGTTCATTAGCTACTACAGCAGGGGAGTTCTCGAGATCTACCTGAGCTCAAACTTCTCTCTCGCCTTGCAACGGGAGGAAGGGGCGTGACGCTTTTCCTGGTGACATGTTCTTTTCCTGATCAGCGAATGACAGCACATTATGTTAGCTGACCAATCTTCTTCGAGCCTCTTGACAGCGGCCCTTTCAGAGGAACTAGGAAGTATGACAGTCGTTTTCATGTTAGCGGAGGAGCTGTATATAATCAAAGTAAGATATATGAAAAAATAAAGTGATTTTACAGCTTTTGTGTTAAAACTTTATCCCTCTATCTATGTGTGTGTGTGTGTGTGTGTGTGTGTGTAATTTAAAACAATTCAGTAGCCTAATAAAAATAAATGTTTTATTCATGATAAAGGCAACATGCCAGTACTGCTTTTGCACCCAACAATGACAGCAGCATATTTATGGATATGTATACATTTCACATGCATTTTAACGTGACTCAAGCACAACCTGTATGACAATCACCATTATAATAAAAACGATGCCGAGACCAACACCAACGTGGTTCAGGGTTCGCGCCGTTTTGGAGTTCTTCTCCGCCAATTCACGATGTCCTGCGAAATTGGCATTCCGAGTCTGTAAAAACAATAGTAAAATATTAACCATTAACCATTAACCCATTAATACCGTTAACCACTTCTGTTTCATTCTCAGTGTTTTATTTATTTTGATTCAGTATCATGTGAAGAACTTTTCAAATGAGAGAGCAAATGTGTTTTTGTTTTTGTGTCTCTGTTCACTCCCTGTATTCTGCTGGCAGGGTTGCCAGGTTTTCTTAACCAAACTAGCCCAATGGCAGTTCGTCATATTGCATTTAGTAAAGGAGAGAGCTTTCAGATTTACTCAAAAAATTCTTAATTTGTGTTTTAAATTGTGATTAAACTTTTTACACTATACCAGTGGTCACCAAACTTCGGTGTCCTGTGGCCGGTGGTTGGTGTCCTGCAGATTTTAGCTCCAACCCTAATCAAACACACCTGAACAAGCTAATCAAGGTCTTACTCGGTATACTTGACACATCCAGGCAGGTGTGTTGAGGCAAGTTGGAGCTAAACCCTGCAGGGACACCGGCCCTCCAGGACCGAGATTGGTGACCCCTGCACTATACAAACAAGCAAAGAACATATGTGTTGTTTTTATTGAATAGTCAAGTCACAACAACATGTCTAAGCATTTTATGTATTGTATTAATGACAGTATTATCTATGCTAATATTCTTGTCACAGACTATAAAACCCCCAAGGCTGTAGAAATCTTTCATTAAACTGATCTGAGCGCACACCTGCCAAACTTGTTTGTAGTTTGCTTTATAATGAATCCTTTCATCAGACTAATTGAGGCTGCAATATTGAAAGCACAACAGGTGCATAACAACTATTGTTTGCATTAGCTTTAACACTGTACACACACATACACAACTATCTATTGGGACTTCCCATATTAAATATTTTTGCTATTTATATTTTCCATCCTCCCCCTACCACTAAACCCAGACCTCACATACCCTACATACACTACCGGTCAAAAGTTTGCGGTCAGTTTTTTTAATGTTTTTTTTTAAAGAAAATTATTCTGTTCATCAAGGTGGCGTTTATTAAATGTGAAAAATAAATATGTAAAATTGTTAAATTTGTATTTATTAAATATTTATTTATTACTTTTTACATGTAGTTTAAAATAAAATGATTACTCCAGTAGTTTTTGCTTTTATTACTATTGTCATTAATAATACTATTAATAATAATAATACTATGTATTAGAGTGATTTCTGAAGGATCATGTGACTCTGAAGACTGAAGTAATGAAGCTGAAAATTCATCATTAAAATCACTGGAATAAATGATTCAATTAAATGATAAACTACTTTTGAACAGTTATTTTATAGTGCAATAACATTTCACTGTTTTACAATTTTTACTGTATTTTTGATTAAATAAATGCAGCATTGGTGAGCAGGATAAACTTATTTTAAAACAGTTAAAAATCCTACTGAGCCCAAACTTTTGACCGGTAGTGTATATCAACACATATATCAGATGCAAAAATTATTTGATGGAATTTTTTTGTTCTTAAAAATAAATTAATTGATTGCACGCCATTGATTAGGCTACTGTTATGTGTAACACTCACTAATGAAGAATTTATAGGAAAACAAAATTAAATAACAGACAAAAAATAAATATAAAAATAAATAAATATCTCACACATACACTACAGACAATTTAGCTTACCCAATTCATCTATACCACGTTTTTGGACTTGTGGGGGAAACCGAAGCACCCGGAAGAAACACAGAGGATATATACAGTATATATATATATACACATAAATATATTCAAACCACAGATTTCTTTACAGTTTAAAATCTTTAAACTTCTTTGGATATTTTTTTCTGCTGAAGATACTGTTGTCAAAACAAAATATAAAAAAACCCCCAAAAACTTACATATGCCATTAGGAACAGTTTAAGAGAAAAATTGGGTGGTTTTAAAACCCTGACTCTTCCAAAGCACGGTATAACTTGAAAATGGTTATTGTCCCATGCCTAACATACATACATACATATATATATATATATAAATAATACAAGATCATTAAATGAGGTCTTTCCCCTAAAAAAATAGGGATGTTTGGCCATGCTAATTGAAAAGCTGACCAGCATGTACTTTTTTATTTAAAGAGCACCTATGATGAAAATCATCTTTTGTAAGCTGTTTGGACAGAACTGTGTGTAGGTATAGTGTGTCCACAGTCATATTGGGGTGATAAATTTTTCTCACGCAAAGAAAATATACAAATCTCTCCCATTTCGAGGCCAACCGCAACTTGATGTAGAAGTGCGGTTTCCCTGCCCACCGAACTGATTGACAGCTGTGTATTAACATGTCTCTGTAGTAACGCGTATAATCATATCAACAAAACAGGACGTGCACAAAGCAACCGGGAATAAACTGTCTGTTCAGCTTGCTAGGATCATCAATCGTCATCAAATGTGATCAAGAGTGAGTTTTACAAGTTTAAATTGTTTGTAAAACAGTGCATGTGTGTAATAAATTACAGTGATTTACTTCAGCTTTACTTTATTAACACAGCCAGTGTCAGAACAATTGTAAAAGAAGAAGCTTCAATCCCGGTTTGTGGTTGTTAAATTAGGTTTATTTTGTACATTAACATAACAGATATCCATACAGCAGTGTATATTAACCTGTATCCTGTCACATTTGCCGTGCAAAAACGTGCAAAGTTAAATGCGCGTGCTCTTTGTCTATGTGTGTGTGTGTGTGCGCATGAACTTTGTAACAACATTGTGTGTGACTCATTGTTGCAACTCCACAACAAATGCATCCAATAATCATTGGGAAAGTTTTTATGGCCTGTTTCCACTGAGTGGTACGGTACGGTTTGGTTTGGTACGCTTTTATGGTCGTTTCCACTGTCTAAAGGCATACCGTACCGAACCGTACCACTTTTTCGGCACCCTTTCGAAAGGGTACCAAACACGAGAAAGGATACCAAAAGGCGGAGCTAGACGCTCAGCTGAATGCTATTGGTTTACAGAGAAACTTCATTCGCTTACGCAACGAGCCGGAATGAAAACAAAAACCCTCCATGTTTGAAATACACAGTCTGGAGATTACAGCAGAATTATATATATGTATAATAACAAGCCATGGTCGACCTGGACTCAAACAAACCTTGTCGTCATCTTGGTCGGATGAACAGCCAAAAAGGAAAAAAGAAGAGCAGATTTACCCTGTGCTCCGTAGTTTTTTACGAGCCAGTCTGAAGTGTGAGCGGTTTCGCTTTCTTGCTTGCGCTCGCCGCGCTTCTCTATCTGAAATAACAAACTTCTTGAGCTGATGATAATAACGTGCACTTGATTATTGACGTGCTTTTGAAACCGGATCCTGTCAGATAACGTTACTGACAAACGCGAGAGTGACACATTCAGAAAGAAAAATACAAACGCGAGAGTAAAGCACCTAAAAAAGGAGAAGCCAGAAAAATAGGAGCACATTATTTCTTATAACTATTTTATAACTATTATCTTCACCTTTTGGACTAATGTGAACTCAGAATGATGGAATGACTCTCTAACAGGGGCTACATGTGCTGCTGAAGATTACAGACACAGATGAGAGGTGACTGTGGGCTATTCTGTGGGCTATATTTCCTGTGGTTTTTTAACCTAAATAAGCACTAAATGACTGCTGTGTGTAGTTCTTCTGTAGTTGGTAACATATCTGAGACTGTAAGGGGCTGTATGTGTTCATGTATGTTCATTTATTTATTTATTTAATATAATTACAGACGTTACAGTAGGCTATTTTGCACTGTCATTGATCTGCAGTTATAATCAAATCATGTTCATAGAAAAGTTAGTAACAAAGTCAAAGTCAAAGTCAAAGTCAAAGTCAGCTTTATTGTCAATTCAGCCACATGTACAAGACATACAGAGAATCGAAATTGCGTTACTCTCAGACCCAAGGTGCTTAACATTAATATAAAATATATATATAAAAAATAGTAGGGTTTAAGAAAAAAAGAAAATTTAGAAAATTTACAGTATATACACATTGCACATAAATGTAGTCTAAGAAATATACATATGTAATAAAAAAATTGTAAACAATACAGTGACATTAAGGGCATATAGCAATGAGTGCAAAGTAAACCAGAGTTGTGCAGATAAAAAACAGTATAGTGCAAAAGAACTTGTAAACATGATCATTGTGATAAAGTGACAGTGACATATTGGGAGGTAGTATATGTGTCTGCATAAAGTGACCAGTGCAGATGAGTGTGTGTGTGTGTGTGTGTGTGTCAGAGTCCAGAGGTGCGAGGGGAGGAGGTGCGTGGGGAGGGAGCGGGGAGCAGAGCTGGGAGAGAGTTCAGCTTCCTGACAGCCTGATGGATGAAGCTGTCTTTCAGTCTGTTGGTCCTGGCCTGGAGACTGCGCAGTCTCCTCCCTGATGGCAGCAGACTGAAGAAGCTGTGCATTGGGTGGGTGGCATCTGCTGTTATGCAGAGGGCTTTACGGGTAAGACGTGTGCTGTAAATGTCCTGAAGGGAGGGGAGAGAGACACCAATGATCTTCTCAGCTGTTCTCACTATGCGTTGAAGTGTTTTCCTGCAGGATGCATTGCAGGTTCCAAACCACACAGTGATGCAGCTGGTCAGGATGCTCTCAATAGTGCCTCTGTAGAAGGTGTACATGATTGGGGCTGGTGCTCTTGCTCTTTTGAGTTTGCGGAGGAAGTAGAGACGCTGCTGTGATTTTTTGGCCAGTGCAGTGGAGTTTTTGGTCCAGGAGAGATCCTCAGTGATGTGTACACCCAGGAACTTGGTGCTGCTCACACGCTCCACAGTCGCACCGTTGATGGTCAGGGGAGCATGGAGAGTGTGCTCTTTCCTGAAGTCAACAACAATCTCTTTCGTCTTCTCCACATTCAAAAAGAGATTGTTGTCTCTGCACCACTCGGCCAGACGGCTCACCTCACTTCTGTAGTTTTCCTCATCGTTTTTGTTGATGAGACCCACCACAGTTGTGTCATCCGCAAACTTGATGAACAGATTGGAGTTGTGTGATGGTGCACAGTCATGAGTGAGCAGGGTGAAGAGGATAGGGCTCAGAACACATCCCTGAGGGGCCCCAGTGTTTAAAGTGATGGTGCTCGATGTGTTACTGCCGGCCCGTACTGCTTGTGGTCTTCCAGTGAGAAAATCCAGCAGCCAGTTACACAGAGAGGTGTTTAGCCCCAGCTGGAGCAGTTTTTGAGAGAGCTGTTGGGGGATGATAGTGTTGAATGCTGAACTGAAGTCTATGAACAGCATACGGACGCAGGAGTCTTTTTTGTCCAGATGTGTGAGTGCTGTGTGAAGTGCAGTGGAGATGGCATCATCAGCCGAGCGGTTGGGCCGATAAGCAAATTGAAACGGGTCCAGGGAGGGGGGGATAATGTATAATGTTTGTCTGTAAACAAACATTATACAGAAGTATTTATGTGTAAAAAAAGCGTCTGTTTTGTGAGAAGTGCTTCTCATATGATATGTAAGTGACCGTTAAGGCTTTATTGTGGACATTTTCTTGAGCGAGAATGATTCGACTGAAACTTGCTGTCATACACCACCCCCACCAAAAGGGTACCCTTGGTAGTGGAAACTAAAGCTATAATAAATAATCTAATAGGTGTTTTGAGCTAAAACTTTACAGACGCATTCTGGAGATACAAAAGACTTCTCTTAAATCTGGAAAAATGGGTAAATTAGGTGCCCTTTAATCAAATTATATTTAGTACTGCACTATATAAGGAAAATAATAAATAAATACGTCTTTAGACCTTTTTTCAAAATGATCTATAAATTCTTTTAGTCTTTGTAAGCAACTGCACAGCCCCTCCCCCTCCCTCCCGTCTGCTCTTTTACTGGAAGCCTAAAACAAGACTCACCCTTTTTCGGTTAATAATGAAACTTACAGATTAAGACAAGAGAACAAATATTAAGACACTGGATATCAAGCTTTCTAAAAACTATATTTTTTGAAGAAAAAAGTCCAACAATCAAAGAAACAAGTGGAAAAAAACTCTTAAAATGTTTGTGTTGTGAAATCAGTGATATACAGTACACTATGTACACACACACACAAAGGCCAACAAGCTGGACCCATCACCCACATGACATGTTTTGGAAGTTTTGCAGGAAACTACATGAATAAACCTGTCCAGTTTGCATTGTTTTCATATTTGTGACACAAACAACATTCAAAGAGAAAACTGAAAAAATATTGAAGTGCTGTATGTCAAACATGAATGTCAAGAAAGGAAAAAATTAACCACTGAAATATTTAATAATGCAGAATGTTTAGCCAAACATTGAGCGTCTGAGGAGTAAATCACTCACGATGTAAAGATTTTTAAGATAACCGACCCCCCCTCCCCCACTCCTCATTCAAAAAGGTTTTAGAGACCAGATAGTGAAGACAAACTGATGTAAAAGTCATAAAATAACACATAAATGGTTCTTGATAGCAATAATTTACACATAAATATTAACATACACATTTTATTAAGTATATATAGAGCACAAATTGTTGATGATTCATTATTTGTCCAAATTACAGACTATAGAATGATGGAAATGTTATTTGTTTTGCTTTTATCATCTGCATTTCATAATAAAAGTAACTTTTCACATGTTATAAATAATAATTTTTATAATCATTTTGTTTTCAGTTGTTAAATCATATATTGTATACTAAACTCTGAAATCTAAATCTAAGTCTAGAGACATTTGCGTTTTTATATCATGTAACAATTTTGTGCTCCACAGATTTTATCCAGCAAAACATTTAAAAGTGGGATTGATATAAATTGTATTTTTTGTAATGAATATGAGGAGACTGCATTACACTTATTTTGGCATGCCGCATACTCAGTCAACTTATGGAGTGAGGTGCAAAAATATATTATTAACAATTTACAGTGTTCTAAACCTCTGTCATTGTTGTGGGAAAATGTACTTTTTGACATGTACCCTATTCAAGAGGAAAATTGTTTTTATTGAATTAATTTAATCATTTTGCTAACAACATTTTACATTCATAAATGTAAATTTACTAATAAGAAACCCAACTTTAAGGTGATGACTGAATTATGCTTATGTATTTGTAGTATCAGAGACTCTCTATAAGAAAGCCCTACACACTTTAAAACTTTATAAACTCTACAATGTATTTATTTGATTATTACATATGTATATTTGTATTTGATTAAAATGTTATAATTAAAAAAATAATAATAATTTTGTGGACAAGTTGTACAAGTATCAAGTGCAGTTTATTTGAATTTAGGTTACACAAAGATTAAAGAAATATAATAAATACTTTAAATATTAAGAAGTAAAACTTACAGAGACGGAAAAGATCAGCGCTGCGATGCCCAGAGGGAAACAGCAGCAAAACAAGTTGAAGATGGAGTAACACAGGTAATCTGGCAGTGGAGATTGCAGTGGAGCAGCGGTCACGAAAACTGTAGGCTGCACCGAGACCACCGCTTGTCCTGGATGTGGGTCTTGAACATAGGGGCCCTGCGGGACCGACTGGCCTGGATAGGACGGAGGATATGCAGGTGGATTGTCCTGGTAGACATGTGGTGGTGGAAATTGAGATTTCTCAGGTGAATTCAGCCTGGGATCCATTCTTCTGCTTTTGTTTTCTTTGTATGGAGATGAATGCACTGCTGTACTCTGCTGTCCTGATGGTCAATGAATGAAGGTGTGTGGGGGGATCCAGTATACTTTGAGGAGGAGGGACAAGAACATGTAACTGCAGGGCACACCTTGTCAGGTCTTGTCACACGCTGTAAAAAAATGAGGGATCAACTAAATTCATTAATTTTAACACAAATCTATTAAGGTAACCTAAGACATTGGAGTGGATTGAACATAAAACTATAATGTTGTCCTAAAAAAATCTCAAGATAAATCTCAGTTTAAACAAACATGGAAAATGACTATCATGTCGATGTGTTTTGAGGATGCTTTCTCCTTTTGTCTTGTACACCCTGGAGTACGTTTTTGAGATTTTAACAGATTTGTCTGTGTTGAACATCATTTAAGACAACTTTAGCAGCTGTTAGCTTTAATTGTGGGAAATAAATTGAGAATTTTAAGCTTTTGTTGGCTAATTCCATCTTCCAGGTTTAAAATAATTATTGGGAAGGGATCACAATCGGTGATGTAGCACAGGGGTTCCCAAACTTTTCAGCCCGCGACCCCCAAAATAACAAAGCCAGTGACTCGCGACCCCCAATATCCTCTGAGGTGGTTATAAATACAGAAACCTTGCATGCAATGACGCAGACACACCAATTAAATTTGTGTCAGTGCTTTAAATGTGCCAGAAAGTATAACCTGATGTTATAAAATCAAAATGCATCTGACGCTATTGCTGCCTTTAATATAATGTAATTACCCCAGGGGTCGCAATCCAATAGAACTAGTAACTATAAGCTACTATAGTAACTATATAGTATATAGTAACTATAAACGACTATTTTTATTTTCAGTATAGTTATAGATAAAATATGTTAATTCTTATGGTTTAATAAAAATAAATAGATTTTTGGAAATCACCAGGCGACCCCCCTTCATTGCCCCGCGACCCCTCGGGGGGTCCCGACCCCCACTTTGAGAACCACTGATGTAGCATGCATCTGCTAGTTGAGTGATGACTAGAGATGTCCCGATCAGGGGTTTTTTTTGGTCTCGAGTCCAAGTCATTTAATTCTGAGTATCTATCGATCAGGGCCAGAGTGGGAGTCCTTTTCAGCCCTGGAGTTTCAAGCCTTCGACCGGCCCACCTCAGTTCACGACTGACAATATAAAAATAAGGTCATTTCCAATTCAGTTTCTAATGACACTATCACGTGTTTTTCAAGGACACAGCTGCTTTAGAACTTCAAATGTTTACATAAATAAGAGCACAGCTAAACTACAACACTATTTTTTAAAACATCACAATGTCCTTTCCTGCAAAATCTGAATATATATTCTGTGCAAACTTCTTCATAGATATTCAGTTCTTTGTAACGGTGATTACAAAAAAATAAAATATGTACAACTACATAAGTAACCCAGACAGTATAATATGTCTTAACACTGAAATTAAAAATAAAAATTACTCAGGTGAGGTTCGAACTCTGGTCAGCGGCATCGCAACGCAAGTATTGCACTGTTACCTGAAAGACTCTTTTCACCACAGTATCACTTTTTATTGATGGCTCAATCTTTTTCTCCCCTTTTTAGATTTAGATTTAAATAAAAAAAGTGCAACTGCTGAGAGTGCAAGCAGCTAGGGGTACAGGCCCTCGCGGGCAAAAAAAAGTGACTGGCCCTGGGAATTCTCCCACTCCTCCCGATTAGCCAATCCGGGCTTGCTACCAGTACCAAAACCAGTACCAAAATACTTAAAAAAAAAAAAAAAAATCAAGCTGCTTTTTTTTTTTACTTTGACAATATATATATATATATATATATATATATATATATATATATATATATATATATATATATATATATATATTCTCATTATTTCTTAACAGATCTATAGTTTTGCAATACATTTATATATAATACAGCGGGGCTAAAAATTCTGACTTTAACTATACATATATATATATATATACATACACACAGTTGAAGTCAGAATTATTAGCCTCCTTGTTTATTTTTTCCCCAATTTCTGTTTAAAAAAAGAGAAGATTTTTTCAACACATTTCTAAACATAATAGTTTTAATAAGTCACTTCTACAGCGCTACTTACTGCGCCACCTCTTCACCCTGCAACATTACAATATATGTGAATATTGGAGGTGTATGTGCATATTGTGTGTGCATGCATATTTATATGAGTGTGTGTGTGTGTGTGTTTCAACCTACCCCGCCACTGTCATCTTGTTTAGTATTAGCACGGTGCTTTGAAATGAGCAGATACACCATTCTTTACTAGAGAAACTACAGTTTGACCTGATGTAACTCATACAACATCATCTACAACTGTAGAGGTACTGAACAAGGAGAGATTGCAAGAATGACTGGAAAATCTCCATGTGTGATTGTTAGGGAATCCTGAGGAAACTGAAAATGTCACATGACCCCTATCCCTGATTCCCTGGTAGTGTTACAACTCTCCCAGTGTTTCAACTATACCCAGTCTCCCCTAATATTAAAATGTTCATATGATTTAATTACAATTCAGTTTGTAAAGTAATATTTAGTATTTTAGTATATTTATATAATGTATATGTATATATATATATATATATATATATATATATATATATATATATATATATATATTATTTAAGAGACTTGCGTTGTTTACCAATTGAGTGGCTTTAATAGGATTTGTACTGTAAACATTAAATAACAGTTAAAAAGGTAGTATTTTTAATTTCATATATTACGTTTTTAGTTATGATACTCCCAAAATCATTCCGCATACATTGGCAGATTTTTTACAAAATTATCTGCAGAAATAGCAAAAAATGTCTGCAGATCCTGTCTGGCCCAACCTATAGGGCCCCTCAACCCTACGGGCTAGCCTTATGTTAGGGAGGCCAAGCTTTAAAAATGTCTATTTTCACTTATTTGCTGTTTTTATGGTTTGATTTTTATTAGATTTTTATTTCTTTTTGTAGAATACATAGTTAATGTACTTCTTGATCTAATAATACGAGGAACAGACAGATAGCTATGCATTTGAGTGATTTAAGTAGGGTGAGCAAGATTCTATATGGCTAAAATTTTAATTTTCACTCACTAGGCAAACCGAATGAAGCATCCAGGAGATGACAGGAGTTCTGCTGGGGTGTGGCTGTTGACCATCAGCACGGAAAAGCCTAGGACGCTCCCAGAAAACATTCAGTTATTATCAAAGAGCAGCTCCTGCACTGCACGCCATGTGAACAGCCATTCATTCAGAGAAAACAGCCTACTGAACCTTTGATTTTCTCGGCGGTTAATAGGAAGCGCTCCAAAAACGATGATCTGCAGGGCGGACAGGGTGCGTTCAACTATCTCGATCATGCTCTGTCTGCCGCAGCTTGCCTTGCAGTCGTTCGTCAACACGTGGAGGACGACAGCTCCAATGATCTCGCCTCGCCAGCCTTTAGGATAGCGAGAACCGAAGCAGAAACATCGGCAAGGCAGAGTGCGTATAAAAAGGTGCGTAAGATGTTAGGCTACCTTTAGTGGAAGCAGCACGGACGCAACGAACGATGGAATCGCCGATGGTTGCGGCGTAACGTCAGTAATTGATTGCGACTGGGGCGTATAACGTCATTTTCCACCCTCGTTTTGATGTTAGATCCGTGATTCCCTAACTAGGTCCCGCATAGTGACCTTTGATTTGGTCCACCATCCTATTTGAGAAGAGAGGGAGAATAAAGGGGATGTTTCAAGATTGTAAATTCAAATTGAATGTATCCCTTTGATTTTTTTGTTAACTGAAATTAAATGTTTCAATTAAATGGTGTAAATTAGTCAGATTTTGTTTAAATGTACATAATGTAACCCGACAGGGCAGAGATTTTGGTGAGGAAAAGGCAGATTCTGCTTGTATTCAGCATTGAACTCTACTATGTTGTAAATGTAATCGTGTTTTTATTGCAACACAGTTTCATTTCGAAAGTTATGCTGCCTTAGTTATTATAATTTAAAGTAATGTTTTCTATTTAATTTGAAATATTCTGAAATAAATTAGGAAACTATTACCCATGGTGACTTAATTGTAATAGTTTTGGTATTTTCCTTCGACCCATATTTTTTAAAATGATATTTGGTTTTTGGCCCTTTATGCTGGGAAGTTTGGCCACCCCTGGTATAGATTGACAAGGGTGATGTTTACAAAAACATCCACTTTGAAATCCATTTTCAAATGTATGCGTTTGCCATGGCTAAAATGCCATTGTCGTGTAGACAAACAGGCAAAACACTTAAAAATTAGGACTGGCTGAACATGATGAGACCCTGATCTGATAACTAAAAGACCAAATAAACATGTATTTTTTAGGAATTATTAGGATTTTTATTCAGCATATAGCCATTGGTTGAAGAAGTTTTCACAGCTTTGACTGAAGTTTATAAATGAGCAATTCTTTAAATAAAGGAAGGGATTTTGGTGAACTACTATGGAGTCAGTCTAGGGCCATATATACTTGCAAAATAAAAAAAAGTTTTGTAAACAAAAAATAAAGTATTGAGCAAAAATTTAAAAAACAGATGCAAATCTCCAAAAATCGCAAAGGAAAAATTTATTTTTGAGAAATAAAAATTATTTTTGTGAACAAAAATAAAGAACTGCAAAGGAAAAATTACGTTTTGAGAAATGTAATGTGCAAAAAAAAAAAAAAAAGCGCAAAAAAATCAAGCAGTGCAAAAAAAAAAAAAAGTGAAATATTTGCAATTGAAAAAAAATCTATGTATATTTGCAAAACATTTTATAGCATTGCCTTTACAAAACCCGTGCAGTCGATTGCAGTACTTATTTTGATTTGCTTTATTATTATATTATTTTATTTATTTTATCTTTTTTTAATGATGAACCAGTAGACTTGTGCACACTGTGTGAAAAGACTTGAAGAGTGAATGAGGTATGTATTCTGGTCTAGTTTCCATCTGTCAGTAATACAGTGCACTCACTTTAATGGGAACAAACCATTTTTGTTTGTTGTTCATTGGGAAATTGAATTGAATTGAATTGAATTTGAATTGAATTTTATTTGACAGATTTTAGACAAACTGTACAAAAAGTATTCCATACACTTTGTTAAAAAAACTGTTGAGGATAAAAACACAATAAAGCCCTCGGCTTATTTCCATTGTGGTCCTCTGTTAAATAAAAACAATGTATGGCTTTAAAATACTAATGAAGAAATAAAACAAACAGTCGCCACAGCGGTACGAACAGTCAACCCATCCAGCACATGATCCACACAGCCAATGGCCTTCCAGCCGCAAACCTATTCACACTCAAGTAACATATAATTTAAAAGATCCTCGTCCACCATGCAAACTAATTATCCTCATCAAACAACCATCTTTTGATAGCTTTTTTGAACAACCTTAAATCTTTTATTTCCTTAATTGATTTTGGTAGTTTGTTCCACATGATTGCACTTGTATATAAAAACACATTTTTCCCCACTAAACTTCTAAATTTAAATAAACAAATATTAAAATCCCAACTCCTATAGTACTGTATGAATGCTGTTGCTTCACCATTTGAAAATAATTCATCAAATAGCTAGGAACCACATTATTAAACATTTTACGTACCATTCCCAGTTTTAAAAAACACACTCTATTACTAACAGTTAACATACCTAATTTATTAAAAGACTCTTTGTGCAAATGTGCTCTAGGATGCATTTTTAAAATTATTCGTACTAATTTATTTTGTGCCTTTTGCAATTTCTCCTTCAAATTTTGTGAGCAGCTACTGTACCAAAATGACGTAGCATAATCAAAATGGGGTTGAATTAAAGCTCCTGCCAACAATTGTAAAGAATGAACATCCAAAAGATCAGACTGCCTTGCTAAAAACCTAATTTTTCCACAAATCTTCGTAAAAACGTTTTTTGCCATAGCATCTCCTGATAATTTATTATCTATTAACAACCCAAATAGTTTATCTCATTTTTTTGACTGCATTTTCCAATCATTAATCTTAACTACAAAATTATCATCTTTTTTTAATTTCACTCTTGAAGTAAATAAAATAGCTTCTGTTTTACCCATGTGTAAAGAAAGTTTGTTGTCTAAAAACCAGTTGTAAACACTTTTTAACTGTAAACTCATAATTTCTTCCAGGGCCCTTTTGTCATGATGAGATACTAAAATTGCGGCATCATCAGCATAAAGATAGAGCTCCTCTGAACACACTATTTTTAAATCATTAATATATAAAAGAAAAAATAATGGACCTAAAATACTTCCTTGAGGTACTCCACAATTGATTGATAAGGGAGCAGATAAAATACCCTTTATATCAACTCTCTGGTTTCTATCATGCAGATATGACTGAATCAGTTCCTAGTAACATTTTGACTTCTGTTGAAGACAGATGATATCTGGGAAACAGCATGTCTTTGTGGTCTTGGTATTTGTGGTTTCTAGTGAAATTCCCTTCTCATTAATTGTCTGGTGTTGGGGAGTTACAGTAAATGACAGATGCACCCCTTCCTAAGAACATGGTTAAATCTGGGACTTCAGTAAACCTGAAATGTAATAAACTTTATGTAGTATTTTATTCTCATTCATTTTCTTTGCTTAGTCCCTTTGTTCATCAGGGGTCACCACAGCATGAACCACCAACTTATCCAGCATATGTTTTACGCAGCAGACGCCCTTTCAACTGCAACCCACCTCTGGGAAACATCCATACACACTCATTAACACACATACCCTACTGCCAATTTCATTTTATTATTCATTCATTTTCTTTTCGGCTTAGTCCCTTTATTAATCAGGGGTCGCCACAGCAGAATGAACCGCCAACTTATCCAGCATATCTTTTATGTATGGGTGTTTCCCAGTACTGGGTTGCAGCTGGAAGGGGATCCGCTGTGTAAAACATATGCTGGATAAGTTGGCGGTTCATTTCACTGGGGCAACTTCTCATGAATAAAGGGTCTAAGCTGAAGAAAAATGAATGAATGAATGAGTCTGTGTGTATTCAGGTTTGAGTACTAGGATATAAAAACAAGTACACACTACAGACCATGTACAAGCGTCAATAGTACACACCAAGCAGCAACCTTTTGCTCTCCCTTGAGAAAAGCCAATATGGAAGTAACAGCAATTCATCAAACTTGCGCTAGTCCTGGCTCTATATGGAGCAAATTTCTTGCTCACTGTTAGACTTGCCAACTTTACAACAGAAAAAAGAGACGAGGCAGTGGCGCAGTAGGTAGTGCTGTCGCCTCACAGTTCGAACCTCGGCTCAGTTGGCGTTTCTGTGTGGAGTTTGCATGTTCTCCCTGCATTTGCGTGGGTTTCCTCCGGGTGCTAGGTTTCCCCAACAGTCCAAAGACATGCGGTACAGGTGAATTGGGTAGGCTTAATTGTCTGTAGTGTATGAGTGTGTGTGTGAATGTGTGCGTGGATGTTTCCCAGAGATGGGTTGCGGCTGGAAGGGCATCCGCTGCGTAAAAACTTGCTGGATAAGTAAGCGGTTCATTCCGCTGTGGCGACCCCAGATTAATACAGGGACTAAGCCGACAAGAACATGAATGAATGAACAACAGAAAAAAGAGTGTTTACAGCCTGTAAATATTTCCTTTATGTTAGATTATATTAAATTTGCATAATTAAGGGTGTGGCTACTTGAGTGACAGCTATAGGTTTCGCAGGTTGCGGTCACTTCACATCAGTTGATTAGCCGCAGATCCCGGCATATTCATCAAATTATTGTTTTGTTTTATGTGGCTTTACACAGTCAGTTGCCTTTTGGAACTATTTCTCACAATTATCAGACAATATGGCGTGCTGTTTGCACTTAATTGTGCTCACAAACCATTCATGGGGCCTGACCATTTCCAAGGTGAGTGAAATTATACTTATACCATCTCTATAAATGCATTGGTTTTATTTAATCATTTCTAATTTTCTTTAGAGCTGTAAAGCGCTCCAGAATCTGATAGATTGATTGGCTGTAGGCTCTAGAACAGTCATCTGAAGCGTTGTCATACAGTGTTGTGCTGGATTTCATCTTTTACAGTCTATGGTATACACACACTCACACTAGTATCTCCTGGTGGGGACTCTCATATGGAGTTAACTTGTTAACAAAGGTTTAGCGGTGGAACCACGCCTCACTTTGTCTCTTTAGCCAATCACCTACTCCCTAAAAATGTATTTAAGGCAGGCCAGCTCTCTAGCACTATTCTTCTCGTTCTCTAAAACACACCCTCCCTCACTATATTCTCTGGCTTTCCATTAACAATCCTACGTCCTGCCGTTATCAGCGCGCAATGAATCTTGGAACGTTTGAGGCCACAAAGGATCCACGGGTGGTGTCCATCCAGAATTACAGAATTACACAGAATTAACAAACATAGAAAAACATTAACGTAATGACTTAAAAAAAGGTATGCCTTGAAAGCCAAGTGTGTCATGAGTTTAAAAAAGCATGCAAAATGAGATTTGAAAAAAATGAGTTTTTATCATCAGTGTCCTTTTTTTCCTATATCGGTTACACCTTGTCATCTAGAGTTTATAATGCTCAAAACAGAAAAAAACATAGAATGTAAAAGATTTGGACGCAGCATCCGTGACGTCACCCATAGGTTTCTGAAGAACGCAAAAGATGCTACAAGTAGGTGTGGACAACAGTCACCGTTTTGTTTGCGTCATTGCACATTTGGGGATACCAAACAAGGGCAAAGAGGCGGAGTGTGAGCAGAGCTACAGACGCCTGCTAGCATTTTGCTTAGACAGGCTTTTCTTTGGAAGAAACGCTTAAAACTTCATTACCTACAACTTGTTTGTGTTCTGACCACATGTGCTTGGTTGTGTAATATATTAATAAAGTGTTTAGTCTTTTAAAAACACTGCTGTAATACATTAAGCCACTAAATATTGTTCTTATGACGTTTTTCTACAGGAGGAGAAGCAAATCACTTCCAAAAACTTCAGATGTGGTCTGTGTTAGTAAATGCAAGGCCATTGATGAAATTCAGGCATAACACTGTATGACAATGTTTCAGATGACTGTTCTGGAGCCTACAGCTAATCAATCTGTCAGATTCAGGAGTGCATTCAAGCTCAAAATTAAATCTTAAATGATCTTAAATAAAACAAATACATTTATAGAAACGGTATATATGAAACTCCTGTTAGCGCTTTGGGACTGAGAAAAGTGCATTATAAATAAAATGTATTATTATTATTATAAGTTTATAATTTCTCTCACCTGTGAAATGGAGGCCATGTGAATAGTTTATGAGCACAATTAAGTGCACACAGCATCCCATATCATCTGATAATTGTAGGAAAAATTCCAAAAGGCAATACAATGAATATGCTGAGCTCAGCAGCTAATCAGCCGGAATCAACTGAGGTGACAAGACAGCAACCAGCGAGACCTAGCTGTCACTCAAGCGGCCACGCCCTTAATTAAACAGACTTAAAATAACTTAATAAAAAACGAAACGGATGAGTTATGAAAAAATTAACCCCCTCACAGTTGTCATGAAGGGTAATATTAGCTATATACTGTACACCAAAACTATGTTTTGTACCAGGCTGTAAACATATTTTTATCAGCTGTAAAATTGGCCAATTTAGCATTACAGTTAGTGAACATCTGGAGTTCCTGGAGTCAGACCCCAAAGGCGAGTCAATGAATCGCAGTTTCAGTTAATTCCGTATTGGCTTCACGAGGGAGAGCGGAAGGTTGCCGCTTGGAAAAAAACGAACATGCTTAAACAAAAGGTTTTAACAAAACTTAGAAATTAGGAGAACAGAAGCTGTATGTTGCTGAAGGGTTATTTACATAATTGCACTTGGTCAGTTTAAGCTTTTATTTGTTGTAAATGTGAAACAGTTCACCTTAAAACATGTGTTTTATCTGAGTGAATCTTGACATATTAACATTTAAAATGAAGAGAACCAGGTTTGCCTGTAACCAGCAATCAGCTAAGACAGCAGCTCAGTTATGAATATACATTTGTTGGCTTCAAATTAACAACAACAGACCGACAAGCAATACATAAAAAGCAATGCCAAGACCACAGGCGATATTATTCAGGGTGAGTGCCGTTTTGGAGTTCCTCTCTGCTAATGCTCTGTGTCCAGCATCATTGGCATTTCGAGTCTGTGAGAACATAATGTAAAACATAATGTTAACCACTTCTTTTTTTATTTTGAAAATTAAGTATCAACCACTTCTGCTTTCAATAATTGTTTTTGAGCCAAACGGCGACAGATAGAGTCCTATATTTATTGATTTATATATATATATATACTACAACATAGGATGTTCAATAGACAACAGTTTACAGTATAGCAAAAACTAAAGTATACTACAGTATTTATTACAGTTTTTACCGTAGGTAGTGTATACAAAAGTGTTAATATTAATACAATTATAGTTTTTTTTTTTTTACTAAATGATGGAAATGAAAGCTTTAGCGAAGGTTCTACCAGGAAGACTGAGATGTCACGTCATTCATAATAATTATCTCGCCAGCCTATAACAACCAAGCAAGCCATGTATAAAAGCTCATCTAAACAATCTGTTTCGCTGTATTCAGGTGACGTTGCGGAAGTTTCCCTCCATCCTCCCCATCACCACCACCACCTGGTTGGCCTCGTCTCCACTCAGGGGGTTGGCTTCGCCCTGCCTTCATCTTCAGGCAGGATCTGCCAGCTCATCCAGAGTTCTGTGCTATAGACGGGGCTTACGCCAAAGAACTTTATGAAAGGACCGTAATGAACTCTCATTCATGCAAACAATTCACAATAAATGTTCAAACGTTTATCTGCCTCCTAGAGTCTTTCTGGTAGAACTACCATGAAATTACCCTTCATAGGAAAAGGATTGGGCACCCCTAGTTTAAAGTGATGTATTGTCTGGGTTGGTGTTGGTACAAAAACCTTGTAATAAGCTACAAGTTCTGTTATTTTACTCTTATTTCTCTCTATGGCGGTTCATTCCACTGTGGTGACCCCAGATTAATAAAGGGACTAAGCCGAAAGGAAAATGAATGAATTTCTCTCTATATTACAGTATTTCTTATAAATTATATAAGTAAAATGTCAATAAAAGTCAATGTGTTAAGCTGCAGAGTTAAATTTTCAACATCAAAAGTGAACAAAGCAGAGATCAACATCCCATAACGGAATTCACCAACCATAAAGGAAAACACAAATCACAAAAATACAGAAACTGTTAATTAACATACATTTTTACAGTGCAGAATATCCTCCTAGTATGCTTATATAATATTTTAATTCTTTAAAATAAATAATAATATCAAAAAATATATGGACTGATACTTATGTAAAAGAACAAAACAGTCCTGCAGCAATGAGTACAGATCAGTATTCAAGTAAAATCTCTTTTAACTGTGACTATTAAATATATAGTTCAGAATTAAAATAAAGATGATGAGCTAATACTTACAGAGAGGGAAAATACCAGCGCTGCGATGCCCAGAAAGCTCAAGTGACAGCAAAGAATGGTGAAGATGGAGTAACACAAGTGATCCGGCACTGGTGCGGCAGGCACAAAGCCTGCAGTCTGCACTGAGACGACCGCTTGTCCTGGAAGTGGCCCTTGATTGTAGGGGCTTTGCTGGACTGAAGGGCCTAGATTGGGTGGATAATATGCAGGTGGAGGCTGAGGCTGCAACAGCACAATTGTATCAGACGCTTGCTCCCTGCGATCCATTCTTCTGATTGTGGTTTTATTGCTGTGCTCCGTTGCTTTGAATGCCACTAAATGTAGAGAGGATGTGAACCGATTCAGAGGTTATAAAGAAGAAGTAAATTTACAGAGTTTCCATTGTACCGTGTGACTGGAGATCTTGCAGTTTCAGTCAGAGCTTGTGGGCACTGTTAAACTAAAACAATTTATGCTACCTGAAACATCAACAACAATAAATATAGTTAAGAAATCAATCACATGAACATATTTTAGATAATTGCAGAATAAATTAAAATCATAACAAATATTATAATCATAATACTAAATATTTAAGTTAAATTATATTTTACAGGACCTTCCGGTATAATATCTCGGATATTTAAATGTATTTATTTATTTAAATATTTTCAGATTCTTATGAACCATTTTATTATTAATTATCCCCATTTACATAGGACTGAAATGTTTTGCTGTTCAGATAGTATACAGAGAAGTACATTGTTGTTAAGCCCCTGATGTATTGTCAAAAGCCAGTCAGCAGTTCCGCATTACCTGTTTCTACCGGCAAGTGGGAGTGGCACTGTTGTCACATAGCATAGATAGATACATATATATATATATATATATATATATATATATATATATATATATATATATATATATATATATATATATATATATATGGTCACATGGTGTTAAAAAATCCCGCCACTTCATTCATTCTTCATTCATTTATTATTTTGAGGAGCTGAAGCTGATGAGGTAATAATACAACAGTTTCGCAAAACTGAATAGTTCTAACTGATGAAGCTTAATATTTGTTTTCACAGTAAAAATGTGAGTAGTTTTGGTGAAATAAAATAACCGTAATAACTGTAATCAATAAATTTGCGTTATTTAAATTTAAATACATAAAAATTTGTTAGAAAAACATACATTGTACTAGCTTTCTAGATATGATATAGATAGACATATTTGATATAGCCAGTCACATCTGTTTCTGTAATAGTTAAATCACAGTGAGTTCATGCATCTAGCATATTATTTTATAGCTATATTTTACTGTAACATGCTATGTCAGTTAGCATCGAATTATAAATGGACTTTCTTATGAAAATACCTTAGATAGTTGGAAGAACACATTTATTGTTGCAGTCGTGTAAATGATCAGTTAAAACCTTTTTTATGTTTATTCATCCGCTGCGTAAAAACATATGCTGGATAAGCTGGAGGTTCATTCTGCTGTGGTGACCCTGAATTAATAAAGGGACTAAGCCGAAAAGAAAATGAATGAATGAAAATAAATACTTTGCATACTTAATGGGGAGATTTTTCATTTCTCGAGAAATTAACTCTTTTGTGAAAAAATTTGAGTGGTAAATGGGGCCCTGGAATGTGGTGGGCAAGTCTGAGTTAGATCTCTGGGCCTCAGCTTCACCCTACTCTGTTGGTTTGCCAGTGAGAAAGTTTGCACAGCCACAGCATTCAAAACACTGGTAACAGACAATTGTGCATATCGGCCACATGAGGGAACCACAAGCTAGTTGTTTGATCGTGTTCTTTTAATAAAGGTAATGGATTATGAAATCATTGCAGTGTATATTTTTGCAGTTACCTTCTTCCCCACACATCTGTAAGTCACAATATAAATGTAAAATAATCAATAATTTACCAACATAATCAAAATGTGTTTACTTTATAGTCTTAACTCCCAACTTGCAATGTTCATATTTTTACCATTCAAGTTGCTTGTGCTTTTGTCAGATTCTCCAATGCTAAGGTAAACGGAACTACAAATGCACAACACAATTATTTTTAACCTTGCACAAATTATTTATTCATATCAAAAGTAGCAATATGAGGACTTAAAGTGAAAAGGGTCAGTGGCCTAAAAAATCCCCTCCAACATCGGGTAAAATGACAGTATCTTATAGTTTATAAGATTCTATTAATCATATGATTTAAATCAGTGGAAATTATAAGGAAAGACTGAGGGCCCTATCATACACCCGGTGCAAGGCGCAACGCAATTCTTGTTTACTAGTTTCAGCTTGGCGCAAGAGTTGTTTTGACGTTTTGCGCCACGCTGTTTAATTAGCAAATGCATTGAGCTCATATGTGCGCCCATAGGCGTTCTGGTCTAAAAAGGAAGGCGTTCTGAGGCGCATTGCTGGCGCGTTGCTATTTTGAGAAACTAAAATAGATTTTTCAATAGACCACAAAAAAAAAAACATCTTACACACTGCTTAATACAGACAAGAGCTTTATACACAGTGCACTTGCAGACTGAAACCTCAGCTGAATTTCACTCATTTAGAGCTGTGTTACATACTGCATGGTTTATATTAAATAGACGATAAATGAAAGGAAATACAAGAAACAATACCTACACAGAAGGAATACACCAGGGCTGTGATACACAGGAAGACAGCAGCAAACATAGTGAAAATAAAGTAACACAGGTAATACACAGATCTGCTGGTTTGTAAGAGCAACAATGAGAATAGACAAGACAGACAACACAAATGTTAGTTAAGATGATTATATATATATATATATATATATATATATATATATATATATATATATATATATATATATATATATATATATATATATGAAGAGTTAAATGCCTTAATAATTGTTTCTCTTTCCAGAAAAAAATACTATATCCAGTCAGAATTATCAGGCCCCTTTTGAATTTGATTTTTATTAAAAAAAAATTTATATTATTTCGCAAGTGATGTTTAACAGAGCAAGGAAATTTTCACAGTATGTCTGATAATAATTTTTATTCTGGAGAAAACCTTATTTGTTTTATTTCAGCTGGAATAAAAGCAGTTTAAAATTTTTTTTAAAACCATTTAAAGGTCAAAATTATTATCCCCTTTAAGCTATATATTTTTCGATAGTCTACAGAACAAACCATCTTTATACAATAACTTGCTTAATTCCCCTAACCTGCCTAGTTCACCTAGTTAAGCCTTTAAATGTCACTTAAAGCTGTATAGAAGTGTCTTGAAAAATATCTAGTAAAATATTATTTACTGTCATCATGGCAAAGATAAAATAAATCAGTTATTAGAAATGAGTTATTAAAACTATTATGCTTAGAAATGTTTTGACAAAATAGGTAACACTTTATAATAACTACACACTATTATGTATTCAAAATGAAAAAAAAAAGCTTAACATTATGTTTCACAATTGTTTTAGAGGCTCAAAACGCCAACCTCCTGAGTCAGATGCTGGAGGCCTCGGAGGAACCTGCACTTGCAGGTTCATACGTAGTTTTAAAGAAAGTGATGTATAGGAACCTGTTGGAACCTAGGCAGGGGCGGACTGGGACTAAAAATCAGCCCTGGCACTGTAGCCACACCAGGCCACATTACCACACTGACACACACCCATGCACGGACACGCACATTTACTACTTAGATTGGTGTAAAGATGGTGAAATAATATAAGCAGTACCATATGCAATAGATAATTAAACATGTAATGTATGTGACTAGAACAAAACATCCCATTTATAACAAATTTATTTATGCATTTTCTTTTCAACTTAGTCCCTTTATTAATCTGGGGTCGTTACAGCGGAATGAACCGCCAACCTATCCAGCATATGTTTTACGCAGTGGATGTCCTCCAAGCTGCAACCCATCACTTGGAAACCTCTGTAACCACACATTCACAAACATGCACTATGGACAATTAAGCCTACACAATTCACCACATTTGTTTGGACTTGTGAGGGAAACCCCAAGGAAACCTACGCGAACATGCAAACTCCACACAGAAACACCAACTGACCCAGCCGAGGCTCGAAATAGTGACCTTCTTGCGCCACTGCGCTGCCCCCTTTCGAGACTATTTCATTTAATTTTATTCATTTGGCAGTGTCTGACTTTAGAGACTTATTTTTTGCTTTCTCTGAGCTTTTTGTCACTGCCTTTCCTTTTTTATGGTCCATCCCTGACAATTAGCTTGTTTGTAGCTTTATTTGACATTCTTGCCAGATTTTGATTACGTCCGGTTTACCTCTGATTGGGTCGGCCCATCTCAAAACCATACGGTCGTTGCCGATTGGGCCAATGCTTAACATTTATTATAATTATAACTATTATCATCATCATCATAATATCAACATTTTGCAAGAGATAAAAGCTGCCTGCATGTAAAATTAATACATATATATATATAAAAAAAAAATCTATAAAAAAAAAAAAAAATTCGGCCCACATTTAAAAAATGATCCGGCCACTGAACATAGGGCATTGAATTGCTGGGACATTTTGCTGAGCGAAAATGCCTCCAGATACCCGACCCTCTTGACCAATTCCAACGCGACCAGCAGTGCTGTCTACCTGGACAGAAATCATAAAGATACTGAGCCGAGTGGATCGAGCAGACCTTTCCTAAGAGAGATCTCTACGTGGGTATGAGAGGGAGACAGGATAGATTTGATTATCCATGTCTCGCACCTCTGGGAACCGGATGATGAGGCGATGCTTTTCCAGCGCGCCGCCATTGCCACGTCCTCAGAGCAGAAATGATCGTAACCTACCCTACCCCTTTACAGGAACACACAAAACGAGCGATACTGAGTTTGCACACACATAGTGTAAAACAGGAAAGAGATGGAGAAGATTGTTTAAAAGCTTTTTTGACACTGCTTGAGTATTTTATTTTTACATTAGCCTCTAGATCGTGTTGTACTGATATGTAGTACAGTGATAAACACAGGCTGATGTTCTGAGAAAGGCTCACACAACATGACACATTTTCTTCTCCCCCACAGAAAGTGGTCAGATAGGACAGATGCTTGGGAAGCAGAGTTTAACCCTTGACTTTTTTTTTTTTTTTAAATCAAACTACTATTTCTAACTCCAATCAATAAAAAACTCAAGAACATCAGGTGTATGAGCCAGATTACAATATATTTACTGGCATCCTTTAATTCTAAATTCGCTTCCCAATACTTTCCCAAACTGAACCCCCCTCCTTACACTCACAGACTGAAAAGAGCTAGAATGAAAGGAAAAAAGAAGCGCAGGTTGTAAAAATGACAGTCCATACACATTGTCACAAATCTACAAATCCGTCTAAGCAAAATCAGACTGACACAATGTTCAACTGTCAATCTGGGGACAAAGCAGCATAAATGTAACCCTACAGCACTCAAAGACACTCAAAGCCTGAGACATGGTAAAACAGGGTGTCATTGGTCACTGGTTTCTCACATCACTTCATGAAATATGACTGGACAAATCCAAACTGTCCATCAACGTTCTCATTAAACTATTTAATTACAGACATTAAACAAAGCAATGAATCATTCTGACAGTATGTATACGGCTCACTTTGAGACACTCATTGTGTCTTGTCATCTGCTTTGTGACATTACCATGCGTATCCCTTGCCTAGTCTTGCCATGTATCGATCTTTGCTTTGCCTTGTTTGTTTGTTAATTTGCCTTGTGACCATCTGCCTGTTACTTTGAGTATAATTCTGGATTGCCCTTATACATCTGTTTGTTCCTGTGTTGACCATTGCTTGTCTGGCCATCCTGTTAATAAAACCCTGCGTTTGGATCCTCACCTTCATTGTCAGTGTCACTTCCCCATTACACCCGGCTGTGTCAGTTGGCATTTCTGTGTGGAGTTTGCATGTTCTACACATGTTCGCGTGGGTTTCCTCTGGGTGCTCTGCTTTTTCAAAAACATGTGGTATAGGTGAATTGGGTAAGCTAAATTGTCCGTAGTGTATGTGTGTGAATGAGTGTGTATGGATGTTTCCCAGTGATGGGTTGCAGCTGGAAGGGCATCCGCTGCTTAAAACATATGCTGGATAAGTTGGAGGTTCATTCTGCTGTGGCGACCGCAGATTAAAAAAGGGACTAAACCGAAAAGAAAAAAAAATAAATATATATATATATATATAATGCATGCTAAAACTCAAGCACACTATTTATGTATTTTAATGTATTTACAGAGAGCACACTGATTTTATTCTTTCTTAAAGTATGTTTTATGTGTACTTTGTATAAGAACATTGTGAAACGGTACCAGTTTGAATGTGTTTAAAGTATACACATGTTATTTTAATTGTTTTAGACATAATTAAACATATTTTAAATACTGCAAATGAGCATGTGCTTGCCTTAGCCAGTGTTTCAACATATTTGACTTTACACAGTTATACAATGTTACTTGTCAATCAAAAAATGTAAAAAAAAATTTCATGCAGTTATTTGTGTTTGTATTGTACTTTTACAGCACATATTAATACAGTTAAAATACATTCTTCTGAATTATTTTGTTAATTGTTGAAAGAAAAGTAGGTATTGTGCAAATGTATAGTAAGCATAGTAATAACCAGGGCTTGATTGGGACAAAAAATCAGCCCTGGCATTTTGGGCCAGAGCGGCCCACTACATTCAATCAAAATGCTCCCCCCATCTGTGCACGCCCTTGAATATGTTTACCAACTCCCATTCTATAAAAGCATAAAGCCATATATAGAAAATAACGAGAGTTGACAAATTAAAACTTTAAAAATGTAATTTATTTCTAAAATAAAATTATAATCCACACTGGAAATCCATCTTGTGTGTTTTGCGAGAGTCTATATTAAATAATGAACATACCAAAAACTTCCTGCTGACGCACAGCTAATGTTGATTAATAATATAAAGATAATTATGTGTCAGAGAGCCTTAAAAATGTTTGACTCAACTTAAACAGTTAAAAAAATGCAACAAGTATTTGTTTGGACCCGAACTACAAAACTAAATGTAAAAAAAAGTGTTAGTTTTGCTTAAGTTGCACACTAGTTTGGTCATGTATAACTATAATTATAAAAATATTGTATAAATATTATTGTAACTATAATTCTACATCATGTTGATGATCACAAACAAAATGTCATGATATCTCATGCGATTGTCTTCTGACTGAGTGCATCTTTAAATACATGACTGACACCCCTCATAGAGCTTGAGAAGCAGACATTCTTTATAATCCATATAATTTGTAAAATAAAGATGTGCAGGTTAAGGAAACAGTATAGGAGGAAGTTGCTGCGGGCCTTGGTGCAGATGAAAAGTAAAACACAGTATAGACAGATAGGTAACTAGATAGAATAGACAGAAATATATTGATCTGTGCAACTGTTGTAGATTGGCTGCACGATGCAGATGCAAAAGTTAAACGCCCGCTCACCGCTTCTGCACTCCATACGTGCGCGCGTGGCGAGAAATAGGCGTGACTCTGGTCTATTTTGACAAATACACACCGACGTTGCACGCTTACGCAGAGCCCGAAATGGGGTTTTTTGATTGAGCCAGCCCAATGTCAATAAAGAAAATACCCAAATATGCTGCAGATTACGTCACATGGGCTGGTTTGTTTGAAAAAGAAGCATCTTACTTTCAGAGCGTCACAGATTGCAGCATCGTTAATTAATTAGGCAGAAAAACACGACAGTCTGCTAAGTGTTTTCATGGGCCGATCAGATTATAAGAAGATGATCAGCCCGACCCAAAAAGTACGTCGGCCCAGCGGGAAACTGCCCGGTCTGCCAGATGGCCAGTCCGCCCCTGGTAATAACACATTAATGTGAAGCTTAAAATATTTTTCTAGGTCCTAAAATATACTTCAACTAGTTTTAAAATGCACTTCAGCTGTTTTTAAATCATTGTTCATCTGAATTTAAAGTATACTTCAACTGGGCTTATCCTCATAAGGCTTAGTGGCCACATAAGTGGACAGCACACTTTAGCTCTGATGTCGTAGGTTTTAGATTTTGTTACAGAAATTCAGTGTCTTCCTGCAAATGTTTTGCAGTATAGGAAATATCCCAAACACTATTTTAACTGTCCCAAATGTCCCATAGTCAAAATTTTCAAAAAATATGTGTGTATGTGTAATTAATGCATTAAAACAGTCAGAAAAAAAGCGGATTTGTTCAAGGCAGAAATAAAGAGTTTTTCATTTCACACAAAGGTGACTGTATTGCGTTTTTTGGAAATTCGGACCACGAGTCCACATATATGGACATAATTTTTCACTAAAAGTACATCATGTCAAAAGATGATACTTAGGTTTTATTCTAATTAGGCTCCAAAGTATGATACAACATATTCAAATAGCTTAAAGTTAATCTTAAGCAGTGGTGGAAAGAGTACTGAAAAATCATACTCAAGTAAAAGTACCACTACTTGCCTAAAAATGTAGTGCAAGTAGAGTATCTGTTGTAAATATTACTCAAAGTATGAGTAAAAAAGCCCTTTTAAAAGTACTCATGAGTAGTGAGTATTACGCTGTAAAAAGCTGATGCGTTTACATGTAATTTGTGGATGTGTGTAAACGTAACATTCTGTAGTGCATCAGGTTATAGCCCAGCAGGCACACAACGTCATAGGACGTTAATATTAGGTTAGATTTAGGTTGTGATGTCAAGTGACCAAAATTCAATGTCTAGCCAGCGTCTAAGTATAACGTAATTTTGATGTCTAATAACAACATTAAATGACGTTGATATTTGGTCGATTTTAGGTTGTTAGAAAGTGACCAAAATTAAAAGTCAAGTCAACATCTTAAACCAACGTCATATTGACGTCAAATACAGACATGTATTCATCAGGTATGGCAACCAAAATCCAACATCTAATACTTCAAGCTGTAACATCATTAGACGTTGATATTTGGTTAGTTTTCGGTTCTGCATTGACGTTGGTCTGACATTGAGTTCTGACGTCAACCCGATTTTAATTTCAATTTAATTCACCTTTATTTGTATAGCGCTTTTACAATGTAAGTTGTGTCAAAGCACTTTTACATAGAAGATCATAGTAAATACCAAACAAAATACAACGTCCCTTATGAAATTGGGGTACAACATCAATCTAACGACATGTTGATGTCTTGTGCTTGCTGGGTGTTTAAGGCTATTTTGGTCCCCTTACAGTAAACATCTGTCATTTTCTCATCAGTGACATGCATCTAAACAGTCTCTGGATCAACGCGTGTAAAGATTTTAGACATCTTCTCGAACACTTTAAATGCTTTCAAACAGTTTGCAGTTGTGAAGTGCACATTGAGGTATTTCATTATGATGCGATTTACTTTCTTTGTGTGATTTGATTGGACGGGAATCATTTCTAATCCCCATACACAAGAAAAAATAAAGTAGTGACTGCAGGTTGAAGGAAAGAAGTGGAGTAAAAGTACAGATACAGCACTAAAAATGTACGCAAGTGAGAGTAAAAGTACACATTTTTAAAACTACTCAGTAAAATACAATTCCTGAGAAAAAGTATCTAATTACAGTAATTTGAGTCTTTGTAATTAGTTACTTTACACCACTGTTCTTAAGTATATATAAAATAACATTAAACATGCTTGAAGTTATTCCAAAATAACGCATTTAATATAAACTTAGTATAGTACAATTAAAATATGATAATTACATCCAAAAAAAGTAAAACTTAAGTGCACTTTCTTTTCATTTGGGTTCTTTTCTAGATCCACCCCTACATGGTATAATGGAAAGCGTGGTTTGGTTCCTGTTACTCCTCCCCTATGACTACTTAATGACTTTACAAACTACATCCAGCTACATTCACAGACACCAGAGCACAGCAAAGACAGTCTCACAATCAGAAGAATGGATTGCAAGCAAGAAGTAACTGAAACAATTGTGATGGTGCAGTCTCAGCCTCAGCCTCCAGTTGCATATTATCCATCCTATCCAAGCCAGCCAATAATGCCGGTCCCCTACGCTCAAGGGCCACCTCCAGGACAATCGATGGTTGTAATGCAAACTACAGTCGCTGTGAATGATGATCCAATCACCATCCCGCCATCAGATTACCTGTGTTACTCCATCTTCACCATGCTTTGCTGCTGTTTTCCTTTGGGCATCGCAGCGCTGATATTTTCCATCTCTGTAAGTATTAGTTCATGAGCTTTCCTTTCATTTATGAACTATTTAATTTACTTAACAAGTTTGTATGCATAATTAGACATGTTTGCAGAACTCCGCTACAAAAAAATAAGGGTTAATACGTCTTTACATTTCAGTGCTTGGTATATTTTAAATTCTAATATTAAAGGGGAATTAGTCACACACTGTAAAAAATTGCTGTAAAATGTACAGTACTACTGACGATTTTGAAGTTTTACAGCACAGTTGTAATTGTTAATGTATAGTGCTTGCAATTTTTGGCAGTAATCCTGTAAAAATTTCTAGTAATACTGTAAAAATTGCTTGCAATACTGTAACAAATACAACTGTGCTGTAAAACTACAATATTGCCAGTAATACTGTACATGTTTCAGCAATTTTTTACCGTGTGTGACTAATTCCCCTTTAATATTAGAATTTTAAGTATACTAAGCACTGAAATGTAAAGACATATTAATCCTTACTTTTTGTAACGAAGTTCTACAAACATGTATTGAAATTAAAACAAATGACTACAGAAATTCACTACTGAAATAAAGGATTTACTTGCTGGGGTAAGACACTAGTAAATATTTATTTTTATTAAGGGACAATGATTTCTATTAATGAATTTTGACTGAGGAAAAATTGTGTTTATTAAATGTTGCTCATTAGTCAAAATACTTTTTTCTGATAATAATAATAATAATAATAATAATAACATAATTCTGCATTTTTAAAAATATTAGTACATGTCTATGCAATAGCCTAGTGGTTAGCACTCTGACATATGGTGCAGTAGCACGTCAGGGTGTCCTGAGTTTCCCTGCCCTGTTTAGAAATGTGTTGAAAAAATCTCTTAGTTAAACAGAAATTTGGGAAAAAATAAACAGGGGCTAATACTTCAGGAGGGCTAATAATTCTGACTTCAACTGTATATACAGTATTACAGAATTATTACAGTGTTCAGTGTTACAGAATTATTAGCCCCCCTGAATTATTAGCGCCCCTGTTTATTTTTTCCCCAATTTCTTTTCTGTTCTGGGAAGATTGTTTTAGCACATCTCTAAGCATAATAGTTTTAATAACTCATTTCTAATAACTGATTTATTTGATCTTTTCCATGATGACAGTAAATAATATTTGACTAGATATTTTTCAAGACACTTCTATACAGCTTAAAGTGACATTAAAAGGCTTAACTAGGTTAATAAGGTGAACTAGGCAGCTTAGGGTAATTAGTCAAGTTATTGTATAACGATGGTTTGTTCTGTAGATTATCGGGAAAAAAAATTTGCTTAAAGGGGCTAATAATTTTGTCCCAAAAATGTTTTTTTAAAAAATTAATAACTGCTTTTATTCTAGCCGAAATAAAATTTCATCGCTCTGTTAAAAATCATTTGGGAAATATTTAAAAAAGACGAAAAAAATTTAAAGGGGGCTAATAATTCTGACTTCAACTGTATATATATATATATATATATATATATATATATATATATATATATATATATATATATATATATATATATATATATATATATATATAAATATATAAATATATATATATATATATATATATATATATATATATATATATATATATATATATATATATATACAGTTGAAGTCAGAATTATTAGCTATATATATATATATATATATATATATATATATATGCTACTTATATAACTAATATATATATATATAAAACTTATATATATATATATATATATATATATATATATATATATATATATATATATATATAAAACTAATATATATATATATATATATATATATATATATATATATATATATATATATATATTTATTATTATTATATTATATTATTATATATATATTAATTAGTTATATGCTATATATATATTCTAGCCGAAATAAAATTTCATCGCTCTGTTAAAAATCATTTGGGAAATATTTAAAAAAGACGAAAAAAATTTAAAGGGGGCTAATAATTCTGACTTCAACTGTATATATATATATATATATATATATATATATATATATATATATATATATATATATACATATATATATATATATATATACATATATATATATATATATATATATATATACATATATATATATATATATACATATATATATATATATATATATATATATATATATATATATATATATATATATATATATATACATATATATATATATATATACATACAGTTGAAGTCAGAATTATTAGCTATATATATATATATATATATATATATATATATATATATATATATATATATGCTACTTATATAACTAATATATATATATATATAAAACTTATATATATATATATATATATATATATATATATATATATATAAAACTAATATATATATATATATATATATATATATATTTATTATTATTATATTATATTATTATATATATATATTAATTAGTTATATGCTATATATATATATATATATATATATATATATATATATATATATATATATATATATATATATATATATATATATATATATATATATATATATATATGCTACTTTCCTGTGATGGATGATTCATTGATGAACAAAATTAACAAACCAAATAGAAAAAAATAACAACAGCATTTTGATGTTTAGAAACCTAATCACATATTGGTTTGACTTGATTTTAATGAATAAAACAAAAATATGCTGCTCACTTATTTGTATAGTGTAAATATAGATTAAAACACATTTTTACACATAAATCTAATCCACAAACAGTACTGTGGAGTTTGCTTTCTCAGCTGAAAACTTCTCAATGTGCTTTTAAAATTCAGATGAACAGAAGTGGTTAACAGTAAGTTTCACAATTGTTTTTACAGACTCGAAATGCCATCCAAAATGGACAGGGGGAACGGGCAAAGAAGAAATCCAGAACAGCGCTCATCCTGAATCGTGTTGCACTTGGTTTTGGCATTGTTATTATAATATCGGTTACTATTTTGATTTGTGTTGTAATATTTACGGAAAGAAGGTCGATGTCGCGAACTCAACGGTGGGAGTAGATGGAGGGGTTGTCGTAAACTGAAGATGGAGGCAGGTGTCTATCCAAGACTAAATAGGGCATGTGCACTGCACAGGTTGAGCCCTATGTGTGCACATGCCTGGTAGAAGTTAACCTTACTGACTCATAATAACCCACACCAATTTCTTCTTATAGGAAGATTATGAGGCAAATAAAACACACCAAATCGACCATTTATAACATGTTTCTGCAGTGCTAATAGATCTGTAATGTGACATTACACATTTATTGTCAGTTTTTTATGTTATTTTGTTTTTACTTAGTCAAAACATGTTCAAAAAATGTGTGTGTATGTGTTATTAATGCATTAAAAACAGTCAGGAAAAACTGCCTTTTTCAATGCAGAAATAAAGAGTTTTTCACATAAGGTGACTTTATTGTGTTTTATGGAAGAAAAAAAACCTGGTTTAAATCCATTTAAAGGCTATGGCCTCTATAGCGTCTGTCACTAGAGCACCTATAGAGGTCAGAGGAGTGAGGTTTACCTGCACAGCACTTACTAGCTGCCCACTGCTACATCTGCAGTGTAAGCAGATTAGATTTTCACCTGTCAATGCGAGTCGCACGTCATTAAAAACTGAGCGAATGACGTCAACTCTGATGCTTTCATTTCAGAACAGACTTCAGCAGAATCGCAAACCCTAAATCTCACCCACGAGGACTGAAACAGCTTTTATATTATCATATAGCAGAGGTATTTAAGCATGTTAACGAGAGAGAGAGAGAGAGAGAGAGAGAGAGAGAGAGAGAGAGAGATAGAGCGCAATGTCCGCCCTGTAACCAATATAAACTAATATAAAACGTGATGAGCGTGATTTTGCACTGCGCCACTGCGGCTACATCACGTGCATAAATCACGCCATGGACATTACATTAAGATGCAGGGCCGGAGTGGGACTACTTTTCAGCCCTTGAGTTTCAAGCCAGACTGGCCCACCTCAGTTCACGACTATATTAAAATAAGGTCATTTCCAATTCAGTTTCTAATGATACTACCACGTCTTTTTCAAGAAAGCTCTGTCTCTTTTCCTACCCTTTCTTTTCCTGGCCTGCTTCACTCCTGCTCTGCTCCTCTCCTCCTCTGGAGTCTATCTTCACTGACTCTACTGCAATCAGGCTTTTGGGCCTGCTCTCTTTGTCTCTCCCTCCCTCTGTGTCTCTCCTTCTACCTCTGGTAACTTTAATTCTACATTTAAGCTGGGTACAATTAATATAATATGTTTTAACAGCTGCTTTAGAACTTTAAATGCTCAACAGCCCTCACAGTATTATATGTCTTAACAATAAAAATAAAAAAAGTAAAATAATGATGATCTAGGTAAGATTCGAACACGGGTCGGCGGCGTCTAAAAGCAACGTGCTGATCACTAGACCACAATAGCACTGTTGTGGTGGATGATTTATGAATCAGATTTATAAATGTAGTGAATCATCTGATTTTCATTGAGCAGGTGTATCATTCATTAATATTAAGTATTCGAATTCTTATATTCACTTAGGTGCCGCTGTTTGGGGTCGAATGATGATATTTACATAGGCTGCATTTTTCTCACGGGGCTGCGGGAAAATAAATAAAAAGAGCAGAGCTGCGGCAAAATAATGAATAAAAAGAGTGAGGCCATGGTCAAATACATGAATAAACGAAAAAAGTGCGACTGCTGAAAGTGCAAGCAGCTAGGGACACTGGCCCTCACGGCCAAAAAAAAAATGACCAGCCCACCGTGAATTCTCCCGGTCCTCCCGATTAGCCAATCCGGGCCTGTTAAGATGCCTAAAGGTTTTAAAAAGTCTATGTATCAAAAGAAGATGGACAAATGGGAATCTTTCTGTCATAAACTAAAGTAAAACAGCTTGTCAAAGCTACGAACAGATTGTATACAGGAATAGCGAAAAGAGCACTCTTTAATTATCAGCTGTTAGTCAGCGCCCACTCTTTTTCCCCCTGATCATTGCGCATTTGCGGTGTGCTGTGAAAATGCAGACGATCGGATACGAGTGTAAGAGGCTAAATTATCATATGGATTTGTTTATATGACAAAACATGTCTTTTTGATTCAAGAAGGTCCATACTGACTACAAAGGCAGATACTGATAAGATCAGGGTCTGTTGTGTTGACTTTGGGGGTTTTATGATGTGGTCACATGTTGATTGGTCAGTTTGAATGTCTCAGCATTGGTGGTCACATGGTCAAGAAAGATACAAGATAGGTGGTAAACTCGAGCTCTGTCTCTTTTCCTACCCTTTCTTTTCCTGGCCTGCTTCACTCCTGCTCTGCTCCTCTCCTCCTCTGGAGTCTATCTTCTCTGACTCTTCTCAGGCTTTTTGGCCTGCTCTCTTTGTCTCTCCCTCCCTCTGTGTCTCTCCTTCTACCTCTGGTAACTTTAATTTTACATTTAAGCTGGGTACAATTAATATAATATGTTTTATCGTTTCATATTTTATCATTTTATACAGTTATTTTGTAATTAATATAGTTGTAACCATAGAGAATTTTTGTCATTAAATCATCTCATTTTCAAGTATTTGTGAATTACTTTTGATTTAATATCAACATTTAATTGTTCCATATTGCAATACAATACAATCACATAATATCAACGCTCTCCCACATTCATAGCTATTAATACTGCCCTTATTTCTGTTTTTGGTATGAGATTGCAGAAGAATGGTTTGACTAGAAATGTACAGTTTTTTACCATCATGCTGATTACTTTTTAGTCGCTCGGCAGAACTACAGTTCGAACCGCTGTGGTTAAAGACCGTTCTTACAGAAGTCATTTTTAAAAGATTATGTAAGCAGGTCATCAAAAAAAAAAATCGGATACTGTCACAAAATCGGAATTGACCATCAAGATCTGCAGTGTAAATGCAGCTTATGTGAAGAATTGGGCTTTTAGTTCTAATAGAAAAAATACATTTGGTCATTTCCCACCCTAAAAAGTTCTTTTGTTTATTTCCATTTCCACAACATACATTAAATAGCTGGTTACAGACAAATTTGGTTCTCTTTATTTTAAATGTCAATGTGTTTATATGCACTCAGATAAAACACAAGTAGCATATACACACTTTCAATTGCTTTTTTGATTTATTGCTTTGATTTATGAGCATGCGTTTGTTTAATAAGTTTCATGAAGGGATGTGAGAAACCAGTGACCAATGACACCTGTTTTACCATGTCACAGGCTTGGTTGATTAGGATGATTAATTGGATTTACAATTTATTTTTTTTTTACTAAATTCTTTAAGGGTAAGTGGTTGCAAACAATGTATATGTGTTGAATTTAAACAAACAAATTAGGTTGAACAGTACTAAATTTTATGCAACCCAGGCTCATTGCGGAAACGTAGCCCCGCGGATGTTTCTGGAGACCACGATTTACGTGGCCACATTTTGTTTTTTATCGAGCTAACGCTACGGAGGGGTGTGACGCCACCCCTCCTGTTTGCGCTCGCCAGCTGACTTCTCACCTCCGTGTGGAGGGCTTCCCCGCCGTAACCAGTTTGTCTGCTTAGCTCGCAGTGTTACATCGGCATAGCGGAGGCCCGGAGAAGGAGGAGCCTCGGCCACGGCGACGACCGGGATCGAGTCCGGGGAAGAGCGGCTCTAGAAATCAGGTAAGATGAAAAACAGAATCCAAAAAATAAAAGCGAACGAGTTCACGACGGGGCGAGATCCAAAGACGCAGTCAAAATCGGATGAGGGCTTTTGCTTTTTTTTCTGGACTGCTTTTGCAAATTGTTGCTTGGGTTTAGGGAAGGAGAAGGAGGAGGAGAAGAAGGGCAGCTGGGTCAGCCGATTGGCCGGCCGCCCATTCGATCGTTCAGTCATTTAGGCAGTCAGTCGGACGGACGGTTGCTCTACAGCGGCCTCCGGCGGCTTTTCACGCGAGAACAGCGCGGGCGCAAACGACACACGCTCCCTAGAGGCGTTCGAGATGCAAAAGCGCACACAGCGGCCTCTCGCGGATTCGCGAAAACAAAAACTGCTCGAATACGTACCTCCTGGGATGTATTTCGCGGTCTCCAGAAACGTCTACGGGGCTCCATTTCCAGAATGAGCTTGGGTTGATTTTATTGGTTGGTTTAAATTCATCCCATATAAATTGTTTGCAACCATCTACGTTAGTAGATTTATGATCTACATACAGTCAGAATGATTTATTGCTTTGTTTAATGTCTGTAACTTATGAGCAAGTTGATGGACAGTTTGGATTTGTCCAGTCATATTTCATGAAGTGATGAGAAACCAGTGACCAATGACACCCTGTTTTACCATGTCTCAGGCTTTGAGTGCTGTAGGGTTACATTTATGCTGTGTCAGTCTGATTTTGCTTAGATGGATTTGTATCTGGTGTGCGAACTTACATCAAACACAGTTTTATAAGGTCAATAGGCAGGCGGCTGGCATACAAGGGTCATTATGGCAAGCATGGGTCAGAGGCAGGCGGCGTGGATCAAGGTCGATATACAATGCAGGGTTCAAGGCAGGCGGCAGGCAAGGCAAGGTCAAGTGACAGTCCGGGTTTGCAACGAGGAGATCAGGCAAGGATAAGGTACACTCAGAAATGTCAGCAGGGCAGAGCAAGACTTCGCAATGGAGTGTGTAGCTGCGTCCCAAATGGCACACTATACACTATGCACTCATGCACTATGTACTTATGCACTTACACACTCAACAGGATAGTATATGTATGTAGTGTCGTCCCAAATGGCACACTTATGTATTTTTACTAAGCGGAAATTCAAACCGTTTCCCTGATGACGTTTGACTGTTGCCAAATCAGTGAAATAAACGACTGAATTATCAAGTAATACCTGCCGTGAGTATTGCTGCATTCACCATCGGGAGGCGCTATAATCACTCTCGTAGGAGAATTTTGCTTTCACCATCCAAAATAAATAAAGTTATTCAACATGTGCGTCCGATCGCTCCGCCCCTTCCGCTACGTAAGCAAACCTGCGGTCGTTGAGTGCGTGAAGTGTCCATCATTCCACACTTCATTTTAGCGGCTGAATGAGTGCATCATCCGGGTAATTAAAGTGCACTTTTTATTTTGAGAGTTTTCAATGTGAACACACTACATACACTATTTATACTACAAAATGGCGTAAAATAGTGCATAAGTATGCGATTTGGGACGCAGCATGTGTTTGAGCTGCTTATATGTGTGTGTGGGTGATCAGTGTGATGTGAAGCAGGTGTGTGGCATTCAGCGTCTGAGTGGATGACGTAATGTCAGTAGTCCGGTGATGATGACCTCTGCTGGCCAGCGAGGGGAATGACTGGGACCGAGTCGGTGATACAAACAAAGCAGAACAATAAAAACAGTCAAAAAATAAAATAAAATAAAAAGACCGCAATAAAATATGAATTATTCAATACAATTGGATGATAAAATAACATAAGTAATCAATCTAAGTTAAAAGCAACGGTAAAAAGGTGAGTCTTAGGAAGTTTCTTAAAACAATCCAGAGAAACGGCATTCCTGATGGGAGTGGGAGTGGCCAGAGTTACCAGGTCACAGATGTAGTCAGGTGCTAGCCCATGCACTGCTTTGTATGTTAAAATCAGAGTCTTAAAATCAATACGTGATTTAACAGGAAGCCAGTGAAGTTGCTAAAGTACAAGAGGGGTGTTCATGTTGGGGAAGTATTGGAACGCGAATTTACAATTAAAGGATGCCAGTGAATTTTTCTAATCTGGCTCCTACACATGTAAAACTGTCCATCCGGTGTGTCTGTGATGTTCTTGAATTTCTCAATGATTGAAGATAGAAATACTGTAGTAGTTTGATTTTAAAAAGTTAAGAGTTCGACCCTGCTTCCCAAGCCTCTGTCCTACTGTATATCTCTGACCACTTTCTGTGGGGGAGGAAAAAAGGCGTGATGTTGTGTGAGCCTTTCTCAGAACATCAGCCTGTGTTTATCACTGTACATATCAGTACAACACGATCTAGAGGCTAATGTAAAAATAAAATACTCAAGCAGTGTAAAAAAAGCTTTCAAACAATCTTCTCCATCTCTTTTCCTTTTTTTACATGGTGTTTGTGCAACCTCTGTGTGTTTGTGTTAATGGTTTTACAGCAGCTAAGATATGTAGATATGCATTCAGTGGCGGATTCAGGCATGGGCAGTATGAGTGATCATCCAGGGCGGCATCTTGCTGGGGGTGGCATGGGAAGATGGTGCAAAGAAAAGTGCCCCAGTAACAGCTTCTGGATAAGAAGTAGTTTATGCAAGTGTATTAATTTAGAGTGGTTATCCCAGAATAAAGATGTTAGGGGCTATTCACATTTAGCGTCTTTTGCACGCGAAAGTTTGTTAATCTTTATTTATAACTGAGGTAACTAAGACTTCATGACATTATTTCTCAGCCATGAGTCGGGTCTAAGACAACAGATAATTCTATAAAACATGTATTTTTTTGTATTTAATGGAACTGTCATAATTAATATTTATGCAAAAGTCTTATTACTCCAGTTGTGTCTTTACATTGTTTTTCTGTTCCATTTAGGATTGATTTCTGTTATTATTTTAGAATAACACTTAAATAATAATAATAATAATAGCGGGCGAAGCAGTGGCGCAGTAGGTAGTGCTGTCGCCTCACAGCAAGAAGGTCGCTGGGTCACTGGTTCGAGCATCCGCTGTGTAAAAACTTAATGGATAAGTTGCCGGTTCATTCCGCTGTGGCGACCCTGGATTAATAAGGGTACTGAAAATGAATGAATAATAATTTTAATAATAATTAAATATATATATATATATATATATATATATATATATATATATATATATATATATATATATATATATATATATATTGAAAAGATAATAATTTAAATGTATTTAAAATAATTAGTTTACATTTATATATTTGAAATATATATTTAAATATTTAAAATATATATAAAGTCAACCACATAGTGTTTTATTTTTTGGGGGATGGGACGGGGGTATGTTTGGTTTGGTTTTATCCAGGGTGCCATTTAAAGTAGAACTGCCACTGTATGCAGTGCATCAAGACTTTTTAACCAATTCTTTTGTGTCCACATACAGTTTTTACTTCAACTTTTTTGCTGTTTAACAAATATCTTTCCTGTTTTACCATATCACAGGTTTGGGTGTCTGCTTTAGGGGTCAGGTTCATAATGCTTTGTCCCAAGACTGACAGTTGACAGTCCAATTTGGGTTAGATGGATTTTTTACATTTAGTTTTTCTTAAAAAAGTAGTTTGATTTAAAACTTTTTAGGGTTAAAAGTTGCTACCCAGGCCTCATTTGTTCTATCTGCTACACTGTAAACCCTAATGTTGTCTTTATTTAAACAATCAAGTAAAGTTGACTGAGCATTACTTAAATTGAATATATTTGCATTTGTGTATAAAAAACTTTATAATAAATAAAATTAGGTTGATGCAAAAAGTTGAATTAAAGAATAAAACCCCAAAACAACATGTCTAGAGCTTAAAGAAAAATCACCACAAACCTTTTGGACAATTAGAGAATTCACATCAGACCAGAAAGAAGTCAAGGCTCCAATTTCAGCAGTCGTTTGCAACAGTTTGTGCCCGTCACGAGGTGTTTCGCCTTCAAAGCTTTCAATGGGAATAGACCATTCCTTGTCGCGTCGTCCATATTTTTTTACAATCATTAGGTGCGTTCAACTTCAGAAAGCGCTGCACAGATCGATTAAAATCTTCTTAAAAGTCTTAAAGTGGTGCATGCTGGTTAGAACTTCTGCAGACGCCACATGACTGTCTCATGTGGCATCAAAGTACCGCAACATTGCTCCGAGATCAGACAGCTGATCCAGCCTGTGCAGCATTTGGAGAGCGACTGCAGGAGCTGAGATGACTACACCAATATTACACGATTAGTCGAGTTCACCGCATGACAACAACCACGTATGTTTCGCGTTTTTTATTGGGAAAATTCCAATTCACAAATTTCAAAACAAACAATTCACTTTTCTTACCCTCTCTATCTTAAACACAACATGCTTAATAAAAGACTACAAATATTTTAACGCAGTATGATCTTTTGTTAAATAATATGTTTATAAAGGCTAGAATGTTTGCACAGGTTTATTTTCTTCCTTTTTATACAGACTATGAACAATTTAAATTATATGTTTTAGTGAATTACCTAAATATTAACTCAAATAAGTCTTTTAAACTTGTAATAAAATAATTATCATCATTGATCCTGACACCCTAAAGCAGGGGTCAACAATCCTGGTCCTGGAGGGCCGGTGTCCCTGCAGGGTTTAGCTACATCTTGCCTCAACACACCTGCCTGGATGTTTCAAGCATACCTAAGACCTTGATTAGCTTGTTCAGGTGTGTTTGATTAGGGTTGCAGCTAAAATCTGCAGGACACCGGCCCTCCAGGAACAAGTTTGGTCACCTCTGCCCTAAAGCTTTCTTAACAAATGAAGTCGAATAACTGATTTATTAAATAATCATAAAATTATTTATATACCGTAAAAGATTTGGACGTATTCGTGACATCACCCATAGGTTTCTGAAGACCGCAAAAGAAGCTACAAGTGGGCGTGGCCAACCGTTACCATTTTGTTCATGCATCATTGCACAGACCTGGGGAGACCAAACAAGGGCAAAGAGGCGGAGCTACAGATGCCTGCTAGCATTTTGCTTAGACAAGCTTTTCTTTGGGAGAAACACTTAATACTTCACTCGTTTGTGTTTTGAACACATGTGCTTGGTTGAACACTATATCAATAAAGTGTTTAGACTTTTAAAAACACTGTTGTAATACATTGAGCCACAAAAAAATTGTTCTTAAGAGGTTTTTCTGCAGGAGGAAAATGTGAATCACTTCAAATACTTCAAATATAGTCTGTGTTAGTAAATGCAAGACTACTTATTTATTTATCTATTTTTTTTATTGCATAACAAGAACAATAGCATAAAAAAGAGGAATACAATGCTTACATTTTTCACAGCAAAGGAACAAATCAGTAGAAAAACTAAAAAAATCAACAAATAAAATACAAATAAAATTACAGGGGATATATATATATATATATATATATATATATATATATATATATATACAAAAAAAACATAAGAAGGATTTCAAAACTGTACACATAGCTTTTTTATTTTTTTTTATGTCTTTTAGGGTTTCAGTATAATGCTTAATATCAATTATAAACAAATAAATATTAGGCTCATCATTGGACCATTTTTGTTTGTGTCCATGGTACACTCTCAAAAAAAAAAAAGGTACACGATGGTACAAATAATGTTCCCTGAGGGCCAGTTTTGTACCTTTGTAAAAGTTGAATCTCATATGGTACAGAAAAGACCTCTTATGATACTGTTCTGTACTTTTTATAGTAAAATTCAAATGAAGGTACATAATTGTTCTCATAAAAAGGTACACTCTCAAAAATAAACATGAGCTGTCACTGGGGCGGTACCTTTTCAAACGGTACATATTTGTACCTGAAGGGTCCATAATGGTACTTTAGAGGTACCTTTTAGGTACATTTGTGTACTAATATGTATCTTTTGAAAAGGTACTGCCCCTGTGACAGCTCCTGTACCTTTATTTCAGAGAGTGTACATAAGTGTACATAAACTCCTTCTTTGTTACAATATCTATGAAAATAAATATTACTGGAAAGGCAAAGTGATTTATGACAAATTTCCATATTAGAACATGAATCATCATTTAAAAGCATATGTTTAAAGAAACTCATAAACAATAATTATTAAGTTCTATAAGGCAATAATACAAAACAACTGGTAAAACATTGGTATCTTTGATAAGGTACATTTTACAAACTTGTTTCTTTGTCTTAAGGTACAATTCTGTTCCATAAAAAGGTACTGCCCCAGTGACAAGGGTTTGTACCTTCTTTGGTACAACATTGTACCATTTTTTCTGAGAGTGTACTTCCAATATTAAATTAATAAACAAATTTTGCTTCAAGTTTTGTTATTATTATTGTAAATCAATAAAATATCTTCACAAGAAAACTGAATTTTTAATTTTGTAAGATATTCAACATCAAACCAAAACATTAGGGTATATGTGCATTCAAAAAAACAGTGTTTTATCGATTCCTCCTTTAATTATCAAAAAGTGCATGGAGATTCCATGTCTTTCACTGGATAAATTAAATAGTTTGTCACATCTTTAACTTTATTGGCAAGACAGTATTTACTAGGCAAGTTCCAAACTTTTTTCCACTCAATTTGCTTAAATAAGGAATTCCAACAAGATTTGCATTTAGGCAACAATGTGTTACATGCATAACTTTTTTAATGTAACAGTATTAAATATATTGTCTATACTTTTCATTGGTACTTAACTGATTAGTATGTAAAAGATTTGATTCAGAGGATAAATTACCATATAAGAGCTGAACAAGTCCACTAGGAATTGCATCAAATACTTCATTATTAATTTCTGTAAATTAAGGATTTATTTTGAAAGGTCATACATTTGTTGTTCCATATTACTGATTTATATGGAGAAAAATTATGCTTATAAGCATCCATTGTAAGCATACCCGTTTATGAAAAGAGGAAAGTTTTATCGGCACCTTGTTAATATCAAAATTACACCTTAAAGAATTCTAAACCCCCACCTGGTCAAAAACTAATTCAGGGATGATGCTCCAAATTTGGCCTTCAGAATTCAGGTCATTCTTAATCCATTTGTTTTTAAATACACAATTAGAAGTGCTGAAGGCAAAAACATTGAGACCTCCAAACTGGATGGCACAAAATTGTCTTTTTTGAACAATGTGGTCTGTTCCTCCATATGAAATTGAACAAATTTTTATCAATCTCTTTTATGACTGAGTGTGGAACATCTAATGCAAGAGACGTACAGTATATACTAAACGTGAAAAACCCTTTAGTTTTGGCTAATAATCTTCCTTTGACAAATCTCTCATTAACCATGAGTTTAAATTTTGTTTAAATACTACAGTAAGAACCAATGATTACTTGATGTGGGGTTAATTCAAGCCTTTCGGTGAGTCACACACGATGTCAGTACAAGGTTCACAAACACACGCACGCACGCACGGACACACACACACACACACACACACACACACACAGCGCTCGTGTTTAACTTTGCACTGTTTTTGCACTGTTTTTGGTTAGTAGGTTAAGTATGGACTTCAAAATGAAAGGCAATTTGATCCTATTTTAACGTCAGAAAATTAAAAAGAATTATTGTGTTTCTATCACCACAATATGACTGTGGACACATAGCTACACACAATTCTGTTTAAACGGCTTAAAAAATATGATTTTCACCATATGTGCCTTTTATATAGTAACAGTTTTTGACCCCAATGAGCTACAATATAAACTAAAATTAGATATTATTGGAAAGAGGACACTATGAGCTTTACTATGGTACATCTAAAAAGTTTCAAGCTAAACAATACAAAAATTATACATTTATTAAGTCATGAGAAAGAAAAACTGTACTGTGTTCAATATTTGTTTTTTGATATCCTGTAAACACAGAAAAACATTAATGAATTGACCTTTGTCAAAGACACTTTCTCGACAATGACCTTCCCAAACTAAAACAGAAACAGTTGCTGAATAATTTAGACTACATTCCCAGTTCATGTCTTTGAAAAGAAAACACTTTAGGCTTTACTATTCATCATCTAGAGTTTATAATGCTCAAAACGAAAAAAGTTATCCCAGCAAACAATTTTGTTTAATAGACATCTAAACGTAGACAGCTTGGCTAAACATGGGCTGTCAGTGAAAATCTAATAGACATCTAAGAAAAGCCCCAAACTAGTCGTCAAGTAGACAGATTAGACAGACTTTATATGTGTAGTCATTCATTTCTGTTTATTTGATGACGAGTCTAGTGTCTAGTCTAGTGAACCAAATTTGCCTGTAACCAGCAATCCGCTAAGACAGGAGCTCAGTTATGAATATTACGCATGTTATGTATTAGGATTGTATATTTTACCAATTTCACGAAGAAAAATACATGAAAAACAATGCCAAGACCACAGGCGAGCCAATTCAGGGTGCGCGCCGTTTTGGAGTTCCTCACAGCCAATTCTCTGTGTCCAGCATCGTTGGCGTTTCGAGTCTGTGAAAACAATTTTGAAACATAATGTTAACCACTTCTGTTTTCATTTTAAAAAACTAAATAATAACCACTTCTGCTCTCAATATATTTTGAACCAAAAGCAAAAAGAAAGTCCCATAAATATATTCAGTTGCAATCAGAATTATTAGCCCCCATGTTTATTTTTTCCCCAATTTCTGTTCAATGGAGAGAAGATATTTTCAACACATCTCTAAACATAATAGTTTTAGTAACTCATTTCTAATAACTGATTTATTTTATCTTTGTCAGGATGACAGTAAATAATATTTGAATAGATATTTTTGCAAGACACTTCTATACAGCTTAAAGTGACGTTAACTAGGTTAATTATGTTAACTAGGCAGGTTAGGGTAATTAGGCAAGTTATTGTATAACAATGGCTTCTTCTGTAGACCAAGGGTCACCAACAAGGTGCCCGCGGGCACCAGGTAGCCCGCGATGATCAAATATGTTGCCCGCAGGCCTGCTCTAAAAATAGCTTACCATAGCGCCACTTACCAGTAAGCTTCATCTAATATAGACGTAATCATTTAAAAATGTAAATATTTGCAGAGATATGTAAAAATAAAGTGTTGCACATTGAAACATTAATTACAGGGTATTTCCTACCCCGTTAAACCATTGTTGATAACTTTAGTGAGAATCATTAACATGATTGGTGTCTTCACATGGATGAATATCATTAATTATTACCAAAAACATAAAGTATAATTAAAAGTAAATTGAGCAAATTTGTTATTTGAGAAGTGTTTATCAAACTGGTAGCCCTCCACATTAATCGGTACCCAAGAAGTAGCTCTCAGTTTCATAAAGGTTGGTGACCCCTGCTGTAGACTATTAGAAAAAAAATAGCTTAAAGGGGCTAATAATTTGGACCTTAAAAATGGTGTTTAAAAAATTAAAAACTGCTTTTATTCCAGCTGAAATAAAACAAATTAGGCTTTCTCCAGAAGAACAAATATATCAGACATACTGTGAAAATTTCCTTGCTTTTGTTAAACATTATTATCCTATCCCGGTTCTTAACAGTGTTATTCACCTCTGAACACAAATTTTCAGGGACATGTTGGCAGGTTAGATGATCAATCGCTCACTTTTGTATGTTGTAGTGCTGTATTTATACAAATGTGCTCGCATATCAGGAATGTGTGTTGTATTAGCAAATTGAAATAAGCAAAGTCCTCACGTATTTAGCATTTTTCCTTATCACAAACACAACAGCAGTCTGATATTGATTGCGTTGCTTTTTTAATTATTGCGATGTCCTGATTGCAACAGAGAAATAATGTAGACTGAAACACTGTGCAAAGATATCTCTGTAGATGGATGGAATTTCATGTCATGTTCAAAGTTAACAAAATCAGCTCCTTTGTAATCACTTTAGAGATTACACTGTAGAGAATCATTCAAACACTAGCTCTAAAGTGACATTGGTGAATTAGAAACAGCTTCTACTTTCAGCTTCTAAGAAAGTAGTTCCTAATAAAAAGGTGTTTTTAGACTCTGTGTCTGATTTTCTTATTTATATACACGATTGTGCTGTCGAACTGTTGTATAAACGCAATATCACACTCGTAGCAGTGCAATATGGCTGTATCTCAGCACTCAGAACAGTAGCAGTTTTGGGGGCCTACGGCTTCGTGCCAATGCACGCCTCCATTGCTGATATACAGCCATATCGCACTGCTACTCGTAAGATATTGCGCACTTATATATATATATATATATATATATATATATATATATATATATATATATATAGATAGATAGATAGATAGATAGATAGATAGATAGATAGATAGATAGATAGATAGATAGATAGATAGATAGATAGATAGATAGATAGATAGATAGATAGATAGATAGATAGATAGAGAGAGAGGGAGAGAGAAAGAGAGAGAGAGAGGATTTTCAATGCACCCCAGTTTACTATATAGCAGTAACAAAAGTATATTACAGTATTGTACAGTAAATGCTGTAGCATTTATCTTGGTGAAGAAACTGTTGTAAATACAGTATATTACACTTAGCATATTGTCTTAATTCATGATGTCATGTTTCATTTTAAAACATTGCATCTAGGTCAACAAATCATTTTATTTAAACCCATGATTATTGGAGTAGTTAAATGTAATGCAACGCGATCAACTTTTAAACGTTGCCAACTGACAGTTTCTTACTCTAAATTATAAATCTGGACACCCATTTTCATTGTATACTTTATTGGTGGTTAATAACAGTTGTGGGACAACATGGTGGCTCAGTGGTTAGCACTGTCACCTCACAGCAAGAAGTCCCGGCTGGGTCAGTTGGCATTTGTGTGTGGAGTTTGTATTGTATTTGGTTTCCCCCAATAGTCCAAAGACATGTGCTATAGGTGAAATGGGTGAGCTAAATTGTCTATATTGTAAGTGTGTCCTGGTTCTCCATTTGGCTAACAACCCACCTTGTAAAAATTAGATGTTATGAAACACTAACATGGTGCCGCTTAATATAAACTTTGATATAAACAGCCCTGAACAAAGGTAATAACAATGTGAGAAATTAAATGAATGACCTCCAGTGGTGTAAAATGGCACTGTAAAAAAACATATATTACGAGTTTTCTGTATTTTGCGATTCATGCTTTCAGTTTTTATTTATTGATGAATAATTTTTATCCTATATTTTTATTTAACATTTTTTGTTAAATATTTTTATTTAACATTTTTAATAGTTTAAAGGCAAATATTTTCTGGGTTGGTGTTGTATATTATGCTACAAAGCCTTGTAAAAAACTGTCAGTACATTTCCTGATATTTTATAGATTTCTCTATAATATTTTTTGAACATTATATTATTTCAAAAGTCACTTTGTTAAACTGTACAGTTGAATTTTCAGCATCTAAAGTCGACAGAGCAGAGATCAAGGTCCCATAATGAAATTCACAACCGTAAATAAATGGAAAAGACAAATCACAAAATATTGAAAGTATTAATTAACCAACATTTTTTATTTTATAGTATGCTTAGATAGTATATAAATATAAAAAGTTTAATTAATATTAAAAAGTACATGAACCGATACTACAAAACGCCTGTGGCAATGAGTACCGTTCAGTATTTATGTAAAATCCCTTTAAACTGTGACAATTAAATAAATAGTTCAGAATTAAAATAAAAATGAAGTAATACTTACAGAGAGGGAAAATACCAGCGCTGCGATGCTCAGAGGACTGCAGCAGTAGCAGAAAATCAGGTTAAAGATGGAGTAACACAAGTAATCTGGCAGTGGTGCGGCGGGCACAAAGCCTGCAGTCAGCACTGAAACAACCGCTTGTCCTGGAAGTGGCCCTTGATTGTAGGGGCCCTGCTGGACTGACTGGCCTGAGCTGGGTGGATAATATGCAGGTGGAGGCTGAGGCTGCAACAGCACAACTGTATCAGATGCTTGCTGTCTGTGATCCATTTTTCTGATTGTGGTTTTATTGCTGTGCTCTTTTGCTTTGTATGCCAGTGAATGTGGAATGATTATAGAGAAGGAGAAGTAAGTTTACAGTATTTCCATTGTACCTTGTGACTTCAGAACCCACAGTTTCAGAGCTTGTGGGCACCATAAAACTAAAACAGTGTATGCTTGAAATGGCTTGACTTGGCTTTGAAATTGCAGGGAAATTCAATCATGAATAATATCTGTGTTGAAAGCATCCAAGTGGGTTTAGTGATTTGTAAATCACTGTGTGTACTGTTTTGCAAGGAGTGTAAAGCTAACACTAACAAATCTGCTTACAGTTGTGCAGATTTAGCCTCTAGTGTTTTGCTCCTTGAGTGTAAGGTTTTGCTAATTTTGGGAAAAGTTTAATTTTAGAGTGTAAGCCATAAAAAAAAACATAATGTGTAAAATAATATGCATCAAATTACAGCAGGCGAATATTAACATTACTTTGATTAAGCTTGACTTAGCCTAAGAGTTAACTTGCTCCTGACCAGGCTAGTTTCCCAGCGTACGTTGCCAGAGTAACTGAGTTTGAACTATCATAAATTTGATTTATGAAACAGAATACACCATTAAAAACCTGACTTACCAAAATAAGCCTGGCTTTTTCTCTAAGCTTGGTTTATGGAACAGCCCCCTGGTGTGAATCCTGGTTGTTTACATGCACGCCGATAAAATACATGTCTGTGAAACCAGAGGAACAGCCTTTTATGTTGCTTATGACACAAGGTGTCGACTTGCAGCAAGTTTTGCTAGTTGACAAAACTAATGTAGATATAATATGATGATCTTATTTTGACTAAGTATATCTATAGAAGCAGAAAGGATGGATAACAAGGCAGGGAGGTATAACAATAATTCTCGGCCTTGTGCAGGTCTAAGATGAACAGATAATTTCATAAAACATATCTATTTTTTGTGTTTTATAGAATTATCAAAATTAGTTAAATTAATTAATTTCTGTTATTTATTTATAATAATAATTGCATAACAATAATTACTATTATTATTTTATTTATAATAACTATAACTATTTTTTAATAATTCCAATTCTGGTCCTTATTTTACCCAAAGTAAACATTTTTTAAATGTACATGTTTAATGCTGCTTTTCTGTGTTAACTAGATGTAAGCTGCTAAAAACTTACTACTATAAACCAACTAATTATAAGAACTGAGGGGGGGAGGCGGGGTGTGTATGGGGTGGCTCGCCCAGGGCCACAATAATATCCAGCTGCAGGCCCGCAGAACCACACACGTTTTAGGCACACACAATCTGGCATACACAATCTAGGCAAACCATATATGGTTACGACGGATGTTAATGTTATTAACGTTTCCTTGGACATTGTCATCGATATATATTGATTTACATGGTTATTAAAGATTGTACACAATAAACAATAGTGTTTACTTTATTTCACAAATATGGCGATCAACACTGTCACGTTACAGGATCAAAACAGGAACAAAAACGGGTGAAGAATCCAAGTGCAGATCTTTTAATGTGAAAATCCAAAAATCTAAGTAACAAAGTGACAAAGCAAACAAACAAACTAGGAACTCAAACAGACTAAACTAGAACTAGGGTCCGTTCTTCGTACGTGGATTACTCAATTAGCTGGATTTGGATATTGACGATTTGACACGATCCAGGATCGTTTCGTTCTTCAAAGCTGATCCGAGAGTTGTTGTCATAGCAACAGTTCTGCTAGGTCAAACCTGATCGGGAGCAGGTTCAATTCATATAAACAGGATTAGATCGGCTCAGTTCAAGCTAAGATAATACAGAAAGGATGTTCTGAATTCTGATATTTTCTTACAGTAGTAGTTATATACACTTGGGAAAATGGTACATATTTTTTAAATATATATATATAAAGTTATAGTCATTAATAAAATAAATAAAGTTATACATATTAATAAAACTTATGCAATCTGCACCCTTGAAATGAAAGTACAAAGACTGCCATCTGGTGGTGCAAAGAGAAAACTTATTGATATGAACGTTTTAGATCGCTTTAGTACAAATTGTGTATGATAGAAATGCAGAATATGTGACTTTTTTTTAAAAACAATAATACATTTATGCAGTCATAAACATGTTTTGACAGTTAACAGTGATTTGATGCTTCACAAAAGTTGCAGACGCCTTTACCAATATCAAAATGCTTTTGTAAACAACCAGTTATTCTTTACACCAATTAAAAAACGGCTACTATAATATAGACAATATTTTCTAAATGTAGAACTAAATACACTGATATACATTGAAATGCATGATGAATACACTTGACACAAGAAAGTGTAAAGCCTGCAGCTCACAACAAATGTGGAAGGTTATTGCGTGTCATATTTAACAAGCCGTTTACTGCTAATTTGATGTAATTTTGCTCACATGGATAATTGAATATTAATCAGATGATGTCATTACGCTGCTGTGCCGTCAGCCAATCGTTGCATTGCTGATCATGATTTCGAGGATCGATAGATCTGTCCTTCACCACACACGCAGCGATCTCAGATCAGTTTATCCAGACATTCTAATCTGATTCGCGAACTTGTTTGAAGAACCAAATTAGCGAGAGATCAGTTATCAAGATGAAAAGATCCAGGATCTGCAAAATCATCTTAGATCATTTAAGCGAGGTACGAAGAACGGACCCCTAGACTTTAGCACAAGAATAAACTGGAATCAGGAAACAAATACCAACAGGAACGACAACGACTAACAGAGGATGAATGACTGAATATAGTCCAGGTGATCAACGGGGAAACAGAGACAGCTGTGATTGCAATCAGTGTATATGAAAGACCGGATGTATGCACGAAGGAATGTGTGGATACGTAGTTTTTTCGCCACTGTAGTTCGCAGGGAGTTGCAGGCGAACTACAGTGGCATCTGGTGTTCATACATAGTCATGACAAACACGGGCGAATGGGAACCATTGTTTCCGATCACCATTCAATATAATAGACTAAACAGTTTTTTATCAGTCTTCATAGATGATCAGTCATTATTATGTTTGCTGGTCTTGCTGAAAGATCTAAATTGGACAGGTTTAATTTATATAAAGGATTCAATTATACTAAAGGAAATAATAGCAAGTTAATATAAGCAATAATGCATTTTATATATAATAAAATATTTTTACATGTAATAAATGTGTAACACTTATTAATATTTTACTCAAGCGATTTAATAGTGTGTATTTGCTTAATTTTCCAATAACTTTTATATTATGATTTCCCACATTGAATACTGTAGTAATTTATAGTAAGCAATATATTGTTTTTAAACCAAAATTTAGCAGTGGAAACAAATTAAATATTAATGATTAATAAAAAATAATAATAATTAAATATATATACTATATCATATATAAATATAAATTATATACTTTAACAGCTGTGACAGTTTAGTAAAAGATAGTAGTTTATAATCAGATAATCAGTTAAGATAATCAGTTTAACTTTATTATGTATCGTTTAAATGATTAGTAATTCATTTTAATGTGACACAATTTGCTTTTTATATTTTACAACAAAGTGGTTTTAACCTAGTATGATAAAATTAAGATCTGAATTAGTTTATTACACTTAATCCTACAATTAGACGGTCTATTATGCTTTCTTTGTGTATGTGTACACATGAATAAAGTCATAAGTGTCTTTAACCAATTATTTTTATTGACATAATTTGAGTTAAGATATAATAATGATGACTGAAATGGGAAACCATATATTTGAAATTCAGTAGGTGGCGATAATGCTCCTATAGGAGTTAGTTGGTTACCATATATGGTTAGCCTAAATCGTGTGTGCTAGATTGTGTGTGCCTGAAATGTGTGTGGTACTGCTGCTAGATATATCTCGCCAAGGGTGCCATTCAAGCTAGCACCGCCACTGGTCGTGCAGTTGTGTCTCCGGATTTGCCTCTTTACCTGACCCTGAACAGGTGAACCTGACAGGAGGCACTGTCTGACAAAACGATAGGTCTGAAAGTGCTGGTGTGAGCCAGTGCAGTTGTGTCTCAGGGCCTGCAGCTTCACCCTACTCTTTTGGTTTGCCAACGAGGAAGTTTGTACAGCCACAGCATTCAAAACACTGGTAACAGACAATTGTGCGCATCGGCCACATGGGGGAACTGTAAGCAAATTGTTTGATGGTGTGCTTTTAATAAAGGTAATGGATTATGAAATCATTGCAGTGTACTATATAGCGTTATTTTTTGCAGGTAGCCTTCTTCCTCACATCTGTAAGGCACATAATGTAAAGTGAAGTGATCAATAATATACCAACAAAAACTAAATCTAGTATGTATATACTTTAGTCTCAAGACTTAACTTGTAATGTTTATATTTGTACCATTTAGCTTGCTTGTGCTTTTTCCAGATTATTCTGTGCTCAGTTAAATGGAACTACAAACACACAACACAATTGTTTTTAAACTTGCACAAATGATTTATTCATATCAAAAGTAGCAATGTCAGTTTACAAGGTAGGCCAAGTTTAACAATATTGATTTAATGAAGACCTTAAAGTGAAAAGGGTCAATGGAAAAAAAATAAACATTGGATAAAATGTGTATAGTTCAACAGTTGCTATTATTCATTTAGTTTAAATCAGTGGGGATTATATGGAAAGACTGAGGCAGTAAGTGGCTAAAGATTCTAAATAAGGGCAAATATTTAAAACAACTCTGAGTCAACTAATTTTTAAATATTTTATAGCTAAAATATTTGAATATTTTATATATATATATATATATATATATATATATATATATATATATATATATATATATATATATATATATATATATATATATATAAATATAAATCAAGTACAAGAAATAATACTGACAAAGAATGAATACACCAGTGCTGCTGCAATGCCTTCAGGTAAGGCAAAGCATGGTAAAGATGGAATAACACAAGTAATACAGATCTGTGTGTTTGTAAGGGCAGCAATGAGAAACTAACTAAACAAGACAGACAACACGGGTAAATTTCAATTACAGATATCATAAAAAGAATATTTCCTTCAATATATGAAGCTAAAGAGATGAATGTCTTAATAACTCTCTCTTGCTAATTATATACAGTTGAAGTCCCCCTGTTTTTTATTATTATTATTATTATTACCCCCCCCCCCCCCCAATTTCTGTTTAACGGAGAGAAGATTTTTAAAACACATTTCTAAGCATAATAGTATTAATAAATCATCTCTAAAAACTGATTTATTTTATCTTTGTCATAATGACAGTACATAATATTTTACTAGATATTTTTCAAGACACTTCTATACAGCTTAAAGTGACATTTAAAGGCTTAACTAGGTTAATTAAGTTAACTAGGCAGGTTAGGGTAATTAGGCAAGTTATTGTATAACGATGGTTTGTTCTGTAGACTATCGAATAAAAAGTTTAGCTTAAACTGGCTAATAATTTTGACTTTAAAATGGTGTTTAAAAATTCCAAAACTGCTTTTATTCTAGCCGAAATAAAACAAATAAGACTTTTTCCAGAATAAAAAAATATTATCAGACATACTGTGAAAATTTCTTTGGTCTGTTATACATCATTTGAGAAATATTTAAAAAAGAAAAAAAATTCAAAGGGGGGCTAATAATTTTGACTTGAACTGTACACATTTCTTCATTTCATTAGCCTCGGATTTCATCCGCGCGGTTTATGAAAATAAAAGCCTTTGAATATTTTTCCAGACACATTTAGCTGCTAGATGTTTGTCAGATAATGTTTCTATGTTTCTTCTTAATGAGAACTTTGAAAAAAATTATCGATAAAATGCTTATGATAAACTGCTGTTTGTTTGCCTTTAAGCTCTGCTTCAGTTGCTTGACGCGTGTGCACGTGAAGGAGCCGGTATTACGTACATCTTGACAAGCGAAAGTGTTTCTCTATATTTTTACATATAAGTTGTTCTCAAAACATCCATCCACATAATTTGTTATGTAGTTTCTGCCTTTGGATGTCTCCCAAAACAGCTGCATGAATGCTAAAGCTTTAAAAAAAAAAATGAAACCATCAAGAAAAGTCCGACCCCTTCTATGTTTACAAATATAAGCGCAGCCGGGTTATTTTGGGGTAATTTCTGGTTATTGATTTCAAAATTTATCAGTATTTTGCAATAGATGTGTGAATGGTCATTTCCGGAATATTCTGGAACATCCAAGCCTGTGTGAACACCTTTTACCAGTTTACCGGTAAAATTGTTCCAGAAATTTTCCGGATATATACTGGTATTACTGTGTGAAAGGGGCTAGTATAAACTCCTTTTACTTTTGACCTATTTACATTTGATTTAGTAATGTTCCAATTTCTTAACAAATGTCAGGTTTAGTTTTTCTTTATTTGAAGCTTTTTTTCTGATTAAATAACTTATGTTTTTAATCCAGTGGTTAGATTTGAATGTAATGTTCAAATGTAATATTCAAATTTAGCTATCTAAGCACAAAAAAATACCCTAAATGACAAACACACTATCGTTCAGACAAATTCAAACTAAAACACAACAACAGACAATGATGCAACACAATATATGGTCAGTAAAGGTAAAAAGTTCCGACAACAAAAAATTCAACAGCCTTGCATCATACTGCCCATATTTTTCAATTTACCCATAAACCGCAGTCAAACATACTGTAAAAAATATGTTTATTAACAGTTTCCGATTTTATGTTTTCCATTTATTTACGGTTGTGATGTAAATTATGGGATGTTGATCTCTGCTTTGTCCACTTCTGATGTTGAAAATTCAACTCTACAGTTCAACAAAGTGACTTTTATTGACATTTCAGTAGTTTAAAATAATATTATGTATAAAAAATTATATATAGAGAAATAATTCTGTAAAAAAAGAGAAAATGTACCAGCAGTTTATTACAAGGTTTTTGTTGCATAAAATACAACACCAACCCAGACAATATATCACTTTAAACTATTAAAAATGTTCTTAAAATCACTTTTCATGGTTAAAAGGTCCCATAATGCAACTCAAAGCATAAATATATAGGGGGAAAATAAAAACATGTTTAACAAAATAAAAAAAAACTGTAATTTATGCGTATTTGCTTTACAGTATGACATCAACTCAGTTTTGGGAATTCTTTTCCAAATAATTTAGGTTTTTTAGTTTTTCAAGTAACACTAACTCAAAGACAACAATAAATACAATCAAAACAATGCCAAGACAACAGGCGGTATTATTCAGGGTGCGTGCCGTTTTGGAGTTCCTCACAGCTAATTCTCTGTGTCCAGCTCCGTTGGCATTTCGGGTCTGTAAAAACAATTGTGAAACAATGTTAACTACATTTTTCATCTTGAATACAGAGCACTCTTTCTCAGTGAAGTTTGTGATGTTTAATTTTTAATCAGGTTAATTCTTTTTGTTCAAATCAATGATTTATTGCTTATTGTATTTTTTATGGCAACACTATCAACTTGTCAACTTGTAAACAGTCTCTCTCTCTCTCTCTCTCTCTCTCTCTCTCTCTCTCTCTCTCTCTCTCTCTATATATATATATATATATATATATATATTTTTTTTTTTTATTTATTTATTTATTTATTTATAAACAAAGTCTAAAATTATTAGCCCCCCTTTTATTTATTTTTTTATTTTTGAAATGTTTCTCAAATTATGTTTAACAGTGTCACAATCTCAATCTCACAATCAGTGTCTTACAATAAATCATGGACTACAATTCCACCATTTCTGGACTACATATTTATACTTGCACTCCGCCCAGACACGCATGCTTCCTCATCTAAACAGATTACATTCACAACACCTGAGAATTGTCAGAGACTGATTGCACACACTATTTAAGCCACACACTCACTCATTCAGTTTGCCAAGTCTTGTTAACTGTAGTAGTAACACTACAACGCGTTTTTCTTGTCTTGTTTCTCTGTGTTTTGACCTTAGCCTAGTTTATCCTTTTGCCTGTTATTCGACTACAATTCTGGACTGCCTCTATATACCTGTTTACACCTGTATTGACCATTGCTTGCCTGACCACTGATCAGGCATGTGCACACATAGGGCTCAACCTTTGCAGTGCACATGCCCTTTTTAGTCTTGGATAGAAAGTGCCCTTCCAAAATGGTCAAAAGTGCCCCACTCTGCAGATCCCCCCCCCCCCCCCATTTCTAAACTGTGTTTAGAAATGTTTTAAAAATCTTCTCTATGTTAAACAGAAATTGGGGAAAACAGTAAACAGGGGGGCTATAGTAATTAGGGGGGCTATTAATTCTGAGTATAACTGTGTGCATGTATTTATATATATATATATATATATATATATATATATATATATATATATATATATATATATATATATATATATATATATATATATATTTCCCAGAGATGGGTTGCGGCTGGAAGGGCATTCGCTGCGTAAAAACTTGCTGGATAAGTTGGCGGTTCATTCCGCTGAGGCGACCCCGGATTAATAAAGGGACTAAGCCGACAAGAAAATGAATGAATATATATGTATATATATATATATATATATATATATATATATATATATATATATATATATATATATATATATATATATATATATATATATATATATATATATATTCGGACCCTGTGTCTATTACAATGGACATGACTTGTCAGCCGATGTTTTTTGTAGTTCCTTAGCATTTCATCTAATTTAAAGCCTGCAGTCCATGAGAGTAGACGCTTTTTATCCTATCAAATGGTGGTAAGGCTCAGCATGTTGTAATTTGAAAAAAATCCACTGCACTGAAAAACAGGATGGCATCACTTCAATTACAATGTTTTTATTAAGATTTATTGACGTGTTTGACAATATTTCATAGATTGTATGAAAAAAGAGGGATTGCACTTTCTAATTAAAGTAAAATAATATTGATTTATTAATCCATTGCTGAAACAATGTCATATGCAGGATATGATCTTGAAGTTCTTGAGCATATAGCAGATATGAAAGCTCAGATGTGGACATTATGTAAAGCGATAAGAAAGATGAAGATACAGTTTGTTTTAAACAAGATGCAATGTATACAACAAAACCCTCAAAATTAAAATAAACTGTACAATTTTAATCCTTGTCATTTTAAAAATAATTTTTAAGATTATACCAACAATTCTATGTTTGTCTTTTTTTTGTATTTTATGTTGGTATGATGTTCATTAAGAAAAGCTGAACTTATGAAAATGGACATAAATATATACAGTTGAAGGGTGTTTAATTTTTATTATTATAATTTGGTCTCATTTATAGGAGCCTTGAGAAGTGTGAAAACACACTTTTACATTTTTCAGAAACTTTGATCATAATTCGGGTCTGAAGGAGTTGGAATTCCTTTTGGCAAAATATTGTGCAAAAAATGCATCAGTAGCTTTTGCATATCAAGCACACACGTTGTGTCCGCTTATCATATTTCAAAAGTTTCCACTTAAACATGCTTAGCATTTATAGCAGGTTTGGCATGCTGTCCTGGGAGAGAACCCTGAGCTCGAAGATATCTGAGCCCAGGGCTCCCGCCCGGTCAATAAGCGGGTAAGAGATGAGCGGCAAGAGATGAGCGGCAAGTTGTGCTCAATCATATCACGTGCTCCTCTCGAAATTAGTTTATGAAACTTCACTTAATGTCCATGCAAGAAAATAAATGTAATCATGTAAATATTAAAGTTTTTTAAGTTTAAAAAATTGTAAAATGAAATGTTTGTTTATTCAGAAGGAAAAGTAAAATTAGTAACTTAAAATTTGAATTGAGTCAAATACAAATACTCATAAATAATACTTAAGTACAGAATTCAACATCTGAATTCTCAAATCTCTTTGCTTACATAAAATTGAAATTGATAATTCTTAAACAAAAGTATATGAACTTACACAAACCCATCCAGCAATGCAAAGAGTACAGTATTCAAGTAAAATGTCTTTTAATTATGCCTACATAGCTTTATAAAATAAATAGTTTGGAATTAAAATAAAGAAGATGAACTAAAACTTACAGAGAGGGAAAATACCAGCGCTGCGATGCCCAGAGGACTGCAGCAGCAAAGCATGGTGAAGATGGAGTAGCACAAGTGATCCGACAGTGGTGCGGCGGGCTCAAAATCTTCAGTCTGCATCGTGACCACAGTTTGTCCTGGAAGTGGCCCTTGATTGTAGGGGCCTTGCTGGACTGACTGGCCTGAGCTGGATGGATAATATGCATGTGGATGCTGAGGCTGCAACATCACAACAGCCTCAGATGCTCTCTGCCTGCGATCCATTCTTTTGATTGTGGTTTTCTTTGCTGTGCTCCGTTGCTTTGAATGTCAGTGAAGTGAATGTAGAGAGGATGTGAACCAATTCAGAAGTTATAGACAGGAAGTGATAAGAAGTTTGTAAAGTTTCCATTGTATCATAACTGCAGATCTTGCAGTTTCAGTCAGAGCTTGTTGGCATATTTGTATTTTAATCTTTCCTCCTGTTACCATTACATCAGCTATTTGACCTATACCTTTACTTCTACTTGACCAGAGTTACAATTGAATGTTTCTGTGTGGGGTTTGCATGTTCTCCCTGTGTTGGCGTGGGTTTCCTCCGGGTGCTCTGGTTTCCCCCACAGTCCAAAGACATGCGCTATAGGTGAATTGAATAAACTAAATTGGCCGTGTCTGAACGAGTCTGGATGTTTCCCAGCACTGGGTTACAGCTGAAAGGGCATCCGTTGCATAAAACATATGCTGGATAATTGGCGGTTCATTCCACTGTGGTGACCCCTGATTAAAAAAGGGACTTTAAAGGGAAAATTCATCATAAATCATAAAGACTTGATAAATTATATGTGATACTCCATTCTGAAAATCATCCATCAGAAAACCCACCCTTTCAATACTTTATAATTGGTTATGGATAATTACAGGTATTTATATATTTAAATAGTTTCAGATTTTTCCTCTTAACTAATTATCGTCATTTACAGTATGGGACTGAACTGTTTTACTGTTCAGTTAGTTTAGATAGCATATTCAAACTCTCGCTGTAAATCCTCGTGAGAACTACTCCCTGACCTACTCCACAGGGTCAAAGAGCTTAGAATGACCAAGAGGCGACACTCAATAGAACGTTCCATTGCAACAGCAGCACCCAGCAACAGCCCCGCCATTTTGGTGTGAAAGTGGTCGGCTGTCCATTGAATCTTATTGCTGCTGCGATGACAAGCTGCTGCTTTGTTTTTTATTTATTTATTTTAAAAGTTCATTTAAAGCTAAGATACAACCTGAAAGACGACAATACAACACTTACTATCAGCACTTTTAATAGTTTATTTTACAGACTTATAATATGCTGTTGTTCTATTGGAGTTTTCAGTCCAAAATGGTTGATATTGATAATTACAGGTATTTAAATAGTTTCAGATTTTTCCTCTTAATTATCATCATTTACAGAATATGGTACTGAACTGTTTTACTGTTCAGTTTTTATACAGAGAAGTATATAGTTCCTTAAAATAAGCAAATGATGCTGATCTTATCTATACTTAGATGCAGGAACTGTTTTCTGTCTGTTATTCTATGAAGAAGTAATATAACGAACAAATTGAATTCACTTTTTTTGCCTTGGAAATTAGGCCAGTGTGTGAAGCCTTGTCCTGCTAATCATGTTTGCTTTTAGGGTCATATGATGGTTCTGCCAGAAAAAATATGCTCTCAGTTATTGAAGCACCACATGCACATGTCTCTCACAATTTGTTCCTAAGACTTTGTTCGACTTTAAAATCCATGTATAGTAAGAATTATTAGCCAGCTTGAATTATTAGTCCCCTGTATATTTGTTTCCAATTATCTGCTTAGCAGAAGATTTTTTATCACATTTATAATCATAATAGTTTTAATAAGTAATTTCTAATAACTGATTTCGTTACTAGTATTACTAGTATTCAGCTTAAAGTGGCATTTAAAGGCTTAACAGTTGATTAGGTGAGAAAAATTCACAGGAGGGCTCATAATTTTGACATCAACTGTAAGGCCATCCAGAGGTAAGCTGGCTTTTCACAACTTTTAAAATGTAAACTGATCAAATATTAACAGATTAAAGGCAAAGTAAATGATTGACCAATTCATGAACTGTTAGTAAATGAATCATTATTACACTGCATAGTACAGTACATCATAGTTTTTTTATGCTTCTTTTATGATGCATCTCATTTTAAAAGTGGTGGTGTTGTTAGTGGTTGGAGGTGGGGGGGGTGGATGGTATGGGAGGTGTTGGGAGTTTCCACTGTTCAGTGGAAGTTCTTTGTAGCCATCTTTTCAATTCCACCTTATCTGAGATTTGCAGGGCTCACACAAACTCAACTGAAAACTGTGATCCCGACCACATACAATTGTTAAAATGCACAAGGTAAATTAAATTATATTTTGCTTATTTATAAAAATGCAATACAATTTAGGCATGTACTGCCCTCTTGTTCTGCCCCGGGTAACACTACTGAGCGTTTCTGACCCTTGCCTGCTTTCCCGTTGATAACCTTGGACTGTATCTCGACTCTGTCTTGCCTGCCGCCTGCCCCGAACTCTAGCCTGAATACCGACTTTGATCCTCGCCGCCTGCCTTTGACCCATGCCTGAATGCTCCCCTTGTATTTGCCTGCCGCCAGCCCTTCGACTTGATACTACAGTGTTTGATGTGAGTTTGCACACGCTTAACGTCTGTGTGCTTATTGTTATTAAACTCTGTTTAATAAATATACTGCAAATGGATCCCTCTGTGTCAGACCTTTCGTTACATGTTCAAGCATAATGTGTGATTTTGTTTTCATTATTCTGCTATAAAGAAGAAATTACGCTCAAACACTGCTGGCTTTAACATCACTTGACTGAAACACACGTTGGCATTGAAATGTTGCATACACAAAAAAATAATATATCAGCTTGTTCAAACTACTTATTTAAAATGAGTTAAATCAACACAATTATTGAGTTTTTTTTGGGACAACTTAATTGCTTTATGTTCAATCCACTTGTAAAAACAGTTGTTAGCTTTGGGAAAACGTGAAGGCATTGAGTGAAACCCAGCATTTTTTACAGTGAATATGACATATTTATATACAGTATGTGAAATCCTAATTTGAACTCATATGTCATATATGTAATTTGCATATATTGCCATATTAGATTGGTAATACTTTACAATAACAGTATATACTCTAAAAAATATAGTTTGGACCAAACCAACAAAATTGACTCAGCAGTTTCCATTAATATATTCAAGTTCCAACAGCATCTAACAAACATGTTAGCCAAATGACCTTTTCCTCTTTAATCAGAGGCACTTTTACATAGCATAAACTTCATTTTTAAAGTTGACTACTAAACATTAAGTAGTTTCAACAATTTTTATGAACATTTTAAATAAATTCAGTGTTATGTACTTAATTACCATAATTATACATGCTTAAGTTTTCACGTTTAGAACCTCTAATAAATTAAGAAGCTGAAATTGTTACTTTGTTTGTATGTTTTCAAATGTACTGTTCATTTAGTAGAAATATATTTAACAACAGCATTTTTGTTTTCCAGTATTTTTTTTAAAACCACAGTTTTTCAGTATTTTACAAAACAAAAATGTGCACTATCCCTTATAAACAGTACGAAAAATAACAAAAAACATCAGTGTGTGGACTTAAAGATACAAAAGAACATAAAGTGCAACATAAAGAGCAAAATCTACTCTGAAATCAGTCGAGACTTTAGAAAATAATGTTCTTAAAACACATTACATCTGCACTGGGCTTCAGTCTATCCCATTTGAGAAACTTCACAAGTATTTTTAAATTCCTTAAGGTAGCTTTGATTCAGAGCATATATTATGCCCATCAGAAGAGCACAGCACATTGATATATCTATTGTATTTAGTATTATCATTTCCTCAACCATGATGGTTTCCATCTTGTGGTTCAATTCCAAAGTAGACTGATCACCATTGATGGAAATTGTCATTACTTTTAAAGGTCCTCCTCAAATTCTTGTGTATTCTTATAAAGCAAGAAAAAAAAACTTTCAGTCAAAAATCACTGCTAACATCACAAGAAAGCTGTTTTGGATATTAAATAAAATTCAGATATCTCACCTTAAAATGTGCCAAACTTTCTACCTTGCTTCTTGCTTGTTCAGGGAGGAGCTTTGAAAGTCAGAACTCCATTTGTATGGAAAAATTGAGTTTTCAACCCTATTTCTTTGGGTTGCTACAAGTTAAATTTTGTTTCAAAACAGTTGACAGACATATCTATCTTTAAGTTAGCTGTATTTTTTTAGTTGATGTAATTATCAATATTTTCCTATTGTGAAAACTTAAAAAAATTCTTCTCACAACTTGAATGTTTTAATCTAATGAGCAATTTAATTATTTAAAGTTACAACAATGTATTCAACTATGTGGTAACAGACCTCTTGAGTTATTTTTTAGAGTGACATGAATAACGATGTGGTAATATGCAAACTAAACTTTACTAAATAAAGATGTGCGCTAATCATGAACTAACTTTAACAACATGAGTCACGTGAGTTCATGTGTGAATAACAGATACCTTAATTTCTTGTTAGTACATGATTGTTTGTTAATTAATGCATTAGTTACCATATTAGTTCATGATTAATTTAACTTTGAGGGGCACATCATCATTAACCCACCTACTCATGAATGTCTTATGCACATCTGTCTAGTGTGTTTACACAGAGTAACAATAGAAAAGTGTTTTGTCAAAATCAACACGCACAGTTTCCAGTTTTCCAAGTAAAGTCATGGCATAATTATACATTAACAGCTCATGAGTTCATGTTGGTTACATTTACACACTTAAATGTTAATTAACACTTTAATTAACAATATGTACTAATAAGTAATTAAGGTAACCCCTATTCACACTTGAACTCTTGTAAATTATGTTGTAGTTAAGACTAGTCCATGATTAGCTCACGTTATATCTCATCGTTAAGTCATAATGAAGTAATGTTTAGTTTACATATTAATACATCATTATTCATGTATAATTTTTGTAAAGTGTTACCATAATTTTTTATAGCTAGTGTATATGAGGCATCAAATATCCAAAAAAGAATTCCCCTGTTTATTTTACATGAACACTTATTCAAGTAAAGAGACTCTGTTACTTTACAGCTTTGTAATAACATATTACAATGTTCTATATGTGCAGTCCTCAACTGTGAACAGCATTTATTTTGTTAGAAATCACACCCTAACATACTGCTGTTCGTATAGTCACTGTAGTTTTCAGTAATTCTGGAGTAAAAATAAATAAAACTATCTGATGATATTTGTGTAACACAAACTGCTTTATTGGTAACATTTGACAAAAACCGTAGGTAGCCAAATACAATCAAATGTATATTTATGCATTTACTGAGAGTTTTAATGGAAATACACGCATGACAAAAATGTAAGTTAAAAATAAGACATGTGCACAAAAGCAAAAGGTCTAAACAAAACAGAGAGCATATTGGGGTGAAATGCAGTACAGAATTATTAAAATAACATTTTTTTTTATTTGTGATTGACCAGGCAAAGCTATTATTGCTCTAAATGTCCAGCCCTAAAGCATTTGTTTTCACTGGGTGACTGTAGACAATTAACATTTAAATGAAGAGAATCAAACCCAGCCATGACAGCAGCTTCTGGTTAATTATAGTTACGATATTTATAGTTATAGTTATATGCATTTTTGAACATAACAACTTGAATGGTAATAACCAATACTAAACAAACGATGCCAAGACCAACTGCAACGTGATTCAGGGTGCGTGCTTTTTCAGAGTTCTTCTCTGCCAATTCCCGCTGTCCATTTTGGTTGGCGTTTCGAGTCTGTAAAAACAATTGTGAAACTTACTGTTAACCACTTTTGTTCTCCTTCTGAATGTCTTTGCGCCAAAGGCAGATTGAGGAGATTTCAAATCAGAAAACAAACACTACACTGAAAACCACAATAAGTTGACTGAACCAAATTAATTGAGTAAACTCGTTGCCTTAATTCAATTAAGTAATGGAGTCTCCCAAAACTTGCATATTTAAGTTTATTAACTTGCTAATTTTGTAGACTATACTTGAATTGTTCAGTTCACCAAACCTAGTACTAAGTTTTAGTTTAAGTAGTCTACTTATTTACTAAATTTGATGAACTGAACAATTTAAGTATAGTCTACTTATGTACTAAGTTTGGTGAACTGAAGAACTTAAGTATAGTCTACTTATTTACTAAATTTGATGAACTAAACAATTTAAGAATAATCTACTTAAGTACTAAGTTTGATGAACAGAGCAATTTAATTGTAGTCTACTTAAGTACTAAGTTTGGTGATCTGAACAATTTAGGTATAGTATTCTTATTTACTAAATTTGATGAACCAAGCCATTTAAGTATAGTATTCTTATTTACTAAATTTGATGAACTGAGCAATTTAATTATAGTCTACTTAAGTACTAAGTTTGGTGAACTGAACAATTTAAGTATAGTATTCTTATTTACTAAATTTGATGAACTGAGCAATTTAAGTTTTGTCTGCTTAACTACTAAGTTTGGTGAACTGAACAATTTAGGTATAGTCTACTTAAGTACTAAGTTTGATGAACTGAACAATTTAAGTATACCCAGGTAATAAGTTTGGTGAACTGAGCAATTTCATTATAGTCTACTCAACTACTAAGTTTGGTGAACTGAACAATTTAAGTATAGTCTACTTAAGTACTAAATTTGGTGAACTGATAAAATAAATCAGTTTTTAGAAATGAGTTATTAAAACTATTATGTTTAGAAATGTGTTGAAAAAAATATTCTCTCCTTTAAACAGAAATTGGGGAAAAAAATAAGCGGGCTAATAATTCAGACTTCAACTGTTTATTACAGTAGTTGTAGTATAATGAATTTTTATTATTCTCCAAACTACAATGCAGAATGATGAAATTTCAATTTTGTCTATTAAAGAACATGCTGTACACCTCAGACATTCAATATATACAAAATAGTTTATTAAGACTCACACAGTACAAATAAATATTCATTTTTGCATGTGACCATTTTTGACTACTTCCCCTATTAGATTTTTAATATTTTATACTGATAAACAATAAATCGTCATCTTGGAATTATAAGGTTCTATCTGTGTTCTGAATAATTTTAAGATATTGAGCTTCAAAGTTTTTGCATTCCAGAGCAAACTGTATGTGTGTAACTTTTGCTTTTTTAATAAAAAGTCTTAATGTAAACAACTTTTAAAAAAAACTCCCATAACGTAAAATGAGTTGTCATTTAATACTAACTTATAATTCAAAGGTGATGAAATGGAAAGACATTTTAACTCTTCTTTTTGTAGTCATGTTCTATAACACTTCAGTGCAGTTGTATGTTTTATTATATATTTATATATTTTTCAATATTTTATATTTTCATGAGCTATATTCTTCATATCAAAAGGTGTAATTAATTTATATTCTGAGTTTTATAATAACAATTTTTTTTCTATTTCTAAAATAGTCTTTTGTTTTTATATATTCTTCTCCATAAATTAGATTCTTATTGATAATATATATAATAATATAATGTTATATGATTATATTTATATTACGGGCAGATTTATAAGCATTTCATTGCATATCGTACTGTGCATGTGAAATAAAATATGAGATTGTTAATGATCTTAAATAAAATAGATAAAAAATCAATTTAAAGCACATAAACTAATACTTACAGAGATGGAAAATATCAGTGCTGCAATGCCCAGAGGTAAACAGCAGCAAAGCATGGTGAAGATGGAGTAACCCAGGTAATCTGGCAGTGGATTGACCAGTGGAGCAGCGGTCACAAAAACTGTAGGCTGTACAGAGACCACCGCTTGTCCTGGATGTGGCCCTTGAGCGTAGGCGCCCTGCAGGACCGACTGTCCAGGATAGTATGGAGGATATGCAGCAGTATTGTCCTGGTATGCAGGTGGAGGCTGATGCTGCAACATCACGGACTTCTCAGGTGGATTCTGACTGCGATCCATTCTTCTGATTGTGATTTTCTTTACTGTGCTCTGGTCTCTTAAAAGTCTGTGCCAGTAGCTGAATGTAGTTTTTGAAGTGATTTATAGTTATAGGGGAGGAGTTGCAAGAATATTACCACGCTTATACCACACAGAGGCGGATCTAGGAATTAATTTAAGGGGTGGTTAGTGGGTGGCATTAAAATGATTAGGGGCAGCAACAGTGAAGCAAGCGTCACTGCATTTTGTAGTAGATTCATTGAATGCTATGCATAAACTACTTCAACAGCTTTGCAGTTAACTAGCAACTACCTCAAGAAACATTATGAAAATATTTAGGCCTAATCAATATCTAATTATCATATTTATCACAGTTTTTCTTGTTTGCTTGTTTGTTACACTTCATTTTCATCATCCCTATCCCAGCAGAGCAGAAGACCGGTCTTGCAAATGTTTAAACCCCTTCTTATTGGGTTGACACATTTTCCCCACCATTTTTCACGGTTAACACGGATGTCATTCAAGCAGTCCAAACTCCATTGTTTTAGCTGTCAACCAAACAGAAACCATCTATTCCTAACCATTAGAAACTACCAAGATCAGAATGAATTCACTGAAGCACCGGTTTGACACTCCTTCACACACATCTTCAATCAGTTTGCAAACATTAAAAATGTTGGAAGGTCTGTGTTGTTCTGTGCCAGCATGGATGGAGGAGGTCAATCGTGGCTATGTCCTATACTTCTGATTTGACTGTATATTGGTTTACATGTGTTTTCTCTAATATTTACAGTATTTTATTACTTTACAGTTACATTACAAATTACAGTTACAAATTACACACTGTAATCCCGAATAAGTTGACAAAACTCAAAAAATTTGAGGTAATCAGTTACGTCAAATTTTTTAAGTTATGAAATTATCTATTTTAAGTAAACAGACACATTAAGTTTTGAGTTTGTTGTACTCATGCAAGACACTTCACCTAACTTAAAATACCCAAGTTACTCAGCTTATACGTTTTAATTGCAATTAACTTAATTGTTTTAATTTTTCCAAACTTTAAATACTTAGTCACCCAGCTCATACATTTTAATACCAATTAACTTAATTGCTTTAATTTCTTTCAACTTTAAATACTTAAATCACCCAGCTCATACATTTTAATAGCAATTAACTTATTTTTAATTATTTATCTCACCTTTACATACTTTGTCACCCAGCTCATACATTTTGATAGCATTTTTTAAAATTAACTTCTCCATCGTCAGTTTCACAAATAAAATTAGCCATTATTTTAATCTTTAAACCCCATAAATCTGTCAAAATAAATCTGTAATTTAAAACACACAGACAATACCATTTTAGACATTTATTTTTAAAGAAAAAATGTCCAACAGTACTTTCAAATTTGTCTCCTATGCAATTACAAATGTCTTAAAACGATAAAAACTATTAGACATAAAGAGATTGAAAATGAACACTATTCTGAAATTAATAAAAATTACCCACAATGTAAATATGATATCAGACATAAGAGCCTCAAGAAAAAACAACTATAAGTTTGATAAAATTTAATAATACATTAATAAGTGTAAAACTTACTCTTAAGGCATTCGTTAAAAAAAATAATAAGTGCACATTCTGTGAAGTGACTCGTTTAGTGTAAACTACACAGAAACTGTATATATATATATATATATATATATATCGTTGAAGTCAGAATTATTCGCCCCCATTTATTTTTCCCCCAATTTCTGTTTAACGGAGAGCAGATTATATATATATATATATATATATATTGTAGCGAAGCAGAGGGAAAACAGCGACACAGTTGGATAAGTTTACAGACAAGTCCCCAGAGGGTGCTTTATTTACAACGTGAATGGGGTGTAAACGGTGCTCTTCTTCAAGGTGAGGTGCTCTGGTGCTCCGGGAAGTAAGTGAAGGACAGTGAGTAGTCGGATGTGGGATTGTCACGAGCTGGAGTCTGCTGTGGAGAGACAGAGACAAGCGTTAGCGCATGGAGTCATTGGGTGAATGAAGCTCATCTTCTCCTTGCGTGGGCTTGGTTTATATGCCTCTCCACTTGATGACATCCAGCTGTGAACGATCCTGTGTTGATGATGGTCCAGCTGGGTTGAATTAGCGACCAGGGCGACGTGGCATGTGTGCGCTCGTTACAATATATATATATATATATATATATATATATATATATATATATATATTCAGTCTTGGTTGAACTATGATTCTGTCATTTACTTATTCCAAACCTGTTTGAGTTTCTTTCTTCTGTTGAAAAAAAAAAAAAGCTGAGACCTGTAACCACCGATTTCCACAGTATTTGTTTTCCTATTAGAAAGTCAGTGGTTACAGGTTGTCAGCTTTACTTAACTTTTGTGTTTAACAGAAGCAAGAAATTCAAGCAGGTTTGGGACAAGTGAAGAGTTAGTAAATGACAGAATTTTACATTTGGACAAACTATCCCTATATATAATAAAATGCATACTTACCAATTAAAGGTAAATAAATGTTTTGAAGTTACTACCCCAGAGACAGTCTTTATTAAGTTAAAAAAAAAAAAAGCTCTACATCAACTCATTCTTTAAGGTTTCCATGCTACGAGACTTTTTATTTTCCATCATCCATGCCAAGCAAAACTTTTTGCACAAGTTCAAAGTCCTTTACTATATATTATGTGAAGACCATACATTAATCCATACAAGACAAGAAAGGTCTGGAAGTGTGCTGTGGGTGGTGTCCAATTCATTCTTCAGGACAACAGAGACCCTCAGTGAATGCAGGGCCAATAAAGCATCTTCAGTCAGCAGGATTATCAATCTAAAAATATAATTCAAGGATATTAATGTAAGGACAGTATCAAAATGACTGAGCCAATATTATATGATTCATCAACTATTCTTGATTACAAATATGTTATTAAGTAAAAGTTTTCAAAACTTTCATCTTTTCATTAAACATGCCTAATTGTGAAAAGAATGAATGAAGTCTTACCATGGTGTTCCTAAAGAATCTTAAGTCACGCTCACGCAGCAAGACCAAAAGACCTCTGATAACAGTAGTCCGTCATGAACTGACATCATTCAGTTCCTGGAAATCAAGAATCAATTTTTTAAAAATTAAAAAAATAATAATAATTCAAATTATATTTTAATGTATACTTTAACACGTGACCCCAAACATACCTGCTCATCATAAACCTTTAAAAGATTAGCCAGGGTATCTGCTGTCTTGCCAGTTTTGGATGCTGTTTGCCTTAAAATTGTCATCAAATGAAATAGGTGGTGGTCCAGTTTTGCAAAGAATTTGTGGGGAAAATTCTCATTTGTAACATGTTGGTACTCTGCAAACAGCAAAAAGAAACAAGAGAGAATTTCATAAAACAAACCCACACCACAAAATATACAATTCTAGAAAAAATGTATTAATATTATTATTATGTTTCATTTACTTATCTATTTTTTACCTCAGATGAAAATCAGGTGTTGATCAGATGTTGAAAGCAGGATCTTCATGTTGTAAACTGAACTCAAGGTCTAGCTGAAGTTTCACTTTCCTTGCTGCAAAAGTATCATTGATAAATACACTGTAATATTTATTTTATCTGGATATGCCAGGCATAGTAGTACAAAATAAATATTTTACCCACCTTTCACATGCCTCCATTTAAGAACCTATCTGTAGTCAGCAACACCCGACCTACAATTCTGTATGTACAAAAAGTCACAGTGTCATTTAGCTGAGAGTGGAAGTAGTACAATTGCATGATGTCTAACGTTAACCTCAAAAACGGTTAGCAATAGAGCTGATTATCATATTAGTTGCTTTGATTCGATGAACACAGATTTAATTTAAACAGTTTTGAAATTTCTAAAACTGAATATGACGACAAAGAAATTTAAGGCCTGATTTTAAAAGCTAGAAATAACAAAACTTACCTTATTGTCTAATGATGTAAATATATATAGACTAAAATATTTCTATTTTTAAGATATAAATATATTTTAAGCTACAAAATTTGCACATCAGAAAACTATGTCTTGTTTAGCACGTCTTGAATATTTTGTTTTGTTATTATTTTATTTAATAACATAATTTTGTATTAATGTGTTATAGATATGCATACTTTGTTTTTTAGGCTGTTTATATTTTCTCCAGAGTAAACATTTAAAAAAATAGACTGAAAAAAAAAAAACTTTTATCATACCATTAAAATACATTTGACCTAAATGACATTTAAACTCATTTAACTGATCGCATTAATCAGGTAATCATTGATATGCAAAGATGTCATCTTAAGCGCGAGGAAATATAAAGTGTTGATCAGTGCTGGTGATTGAGGTAAAGTTAGTTTTAAATTTACACATTCAGACTTTCACCTTAATAATATAATTTCAGAAAGGTAATTTTTGCATATTCTTAATGGTGAAATCATATTAGCAGCCAATGACTTTCAAAGTACAACATTGTCCAGTCAAAAAAATATAGTGCATTTAGTGTAATGTTGTTTTCATGTCATACTTGCATGTAATTTCAGAACAAATAGACAAAGTACCATGGTAAACAATTTATGGAGCGAGTCACAAGTTGTTACTAAATGAATGTATGAATATAAAACCAACTTTACCTCAATGTGGTAGTGTAAAATGAAGCTCTGCTCTGTACCTGCTCAGGTGAGGAGCGCAGCTTAAATGTTCTCCGTCAGGCTATCCTCATACATGGATCAGCAAGCAACAAGCTGCGTGTGACATTAAGTTTTGAGACTACGTTTTTGCGCGTCATCAGAAAATACCGTTTAGTGTTTAGGCGGAGATCATTTGAGTTATGATTAACGTCACGTTTCTTGCGCCTTTCGTTTCCGAAGTGCCTACAGATCGCGAAGATAATACCACATTCACATACTGGATGGAGTTCAGCGCAGCGCCATGACATGCGGTTGTGAGAGCGCGCGTCTCCATGACAACTTCAGCACAGGCTGAGAAAAGGCATACTCGCGCCAAGATTTAAATTTTTTTGAAAAATGTAATCTGCCGATTTTAAATATTTTTTTCTTTATCACACTCTGTTAAAATTCAGAGTTAACACATTACAACTAACGCTAACGTTGCACTGATTCTAACTTTTTAAACAGTAATGTTAACGTTAGTTAGCAACAAGTGAGGCTAAACATGTTTTCTGTAATGTACGACATGTAAACGCACCCTGATTAACTCTACATTACATTGAACTGTTACTGTGATTATATTAATTAAAACATACATTTAATATTTCCTGGATTTGTAAATATTTTACTTACTGTAGTGTGAAGCGAGGCCGATCCGCCATCTTGAAAAAAACGAATGAAGCATGAGCACGTACGTGAACCTGGATGACGTCAGACGCAAAATCATTGGGCTGACAGATTTTGAGTTAATGAAACTTTAAAGAGACATTTTGTATAAATTAAACCCAGCAGAATTGTTCACCTTACTTGAAAGATTAAATTTTTTCAAACTCAAAAATAAGAAAAAGTTCTAAATACTCATCAAGGTTAATTAAGATAAACGAATTTTAATGATTTAAGTTAATAGAACTCAATTCAATTAATTAGTTACAGCATTAGGGTTTACAGTGCAGTTTTCAGCCACATTTTGAAAAGTGTAATGAATTCAATATAAATTTAATCAAACCATTTCTCATTCTGGATCCAATTCTTTGCAAAAAGGCTAATTTGACAGCCCAAATAGAAAGACAACAACTAGCATAGGCAATAGGCTACAATGCAAGCAATGGTGCACTGATTCACACTGAGTTCTGTATTTTGTCTATTGTGTAATGATTAATTGAAAGAGCTCATATACACACACACACACACACACACACACACACACACACACACACACACACACACACACACACACATATATATATACATATATACATATACATACATATATATATTTTGATATGGTATGTGCGTTTTGCAAGCAAAATGTGTAATTTTGACCATGAGTGCTGCTGTTTAGGCCTGTGTGTTAACTGTTGAAAATGTGGAGTTTCAGTTGACGGCTGCATCAAAGCAGTCAAGAACAACTGTATTTTATTTAACACTTTCTTACAGTCACTCTATATCTCTGAAAAAATCCCATTGTGCGTTTTTGAAATGTGTATTACACAGGTGAGTGGGTCAGACAAACCACATGGAAAGTAAAGGTGAAACACAATCTACCACCGCTCTATTTTGAAATGACTCACATTAGCCCATTACCTTCTGCAGAAGGTTGGCACATCAGACTCATAACCTCAAACCACAGATAAAAAGACACTGTTTAGACGTTCAGTTAGACACTGTTCAGACGTTTTATGTATAAAAAGCTTGATAGAATAAAATGAATAATATAAATCTATAAGCGCAGACACAGAAACTTGTCTGATATTTTGCGATTAAATAATTCCATTAATAATTAACTTACCTCTTTTTAAGTATGGCTGGTGTACAGGAAAATGACCTGCTTAGGATGAGATCACTCTCAGAAATAAAGGTGAGAAAGCTGTCACTGGGGCACCACCTTTTCCACCAAAAGGGTCTACATTGGCACCTTAAAAGTACATGTTAGTACCTAAAGTGCACATATTAGTACCTAAAATGTTCAAAAAGTGAAAAAAGGTACCACTCTGTGATTGTATTTGAGCCTGTACTCTTTAAGTCTTCTCATCCTTGTTTTAAGATTCAGGTCTTAGGTTAATCACGTCTCTACCAGTGATGCACATCCTGATAACTATTTCCTGTCTGAACAAACTGTATACATTAATCCTCAAAATTGAAATCTTGATACATCTTTTGAGAAGGTCCCAGTGAAAATACAGTACCACATTTAAATTTATTTAAATTACACCAGTTCTTATAAATATTCACAGCTATTAACAGCCTGCTATAGTTTTTTATGCATGCTCAAAAGCATTTGCAATTAGTTGGAAGGAATGAGAAAATGCTACTATGATGGCACAAATGACTGTTTTGAGAAATGCATGAACTGTTGTGCAAATGTAAATAGTGTTGTGAGTAATGAACCAAAGCGACAGAGAAAAACTGCAATTTAAGGTAATGTAACCCAGGTCAATAATCTATCTTACATAAGTGATTAATTAATTTATCTTATTATTTTTACAGAAACATTTAGGAATATTTTTAGAAATAGAAATTTAAAGAACGATTGCTCTGCAATCTTCTGAGAGACTTTTAACCTGAAAGGCCGAGGGTAGCTCCGCCCCTGTTGAATGCGTGCACAGGCCGACAGAATGCGGTTGAATTTAAACTAGAGAGCGCGAGCTCACGTAACTATACGGCTTAATAATCCAGCGCTTATTAACAAGTTAGCTTGATATTAGTTTAATACTGTGAGAAATTAACAGTAATACTTGACATTTTGAGACCCAACAACTGACAAAACTGAGAGGAGACCTAACGAATGTATTAGACTTTAATATTTACTGTTTATTTTTTCCTTTTCGTTTCTTTTCATTCTCGTCTACACTTCTACTTGGTAAGTGCTGATTCTTTAAGAAATATGTATTTTATTATTTTGAAGTCAAATACTGTGAATTGTGATGAAAAGCATTCAGAAGAAAAGTTATTTAATAGTTTAAAAGCTCGGACTCTGTGAAATGTGAAGCAGCGAGTGTGAAATGTGTGTAACGTTACATAATTATTTAAAGGTTTGTGATGTGTTCTGTTTGAAAAGTTTTATGGTTGAAAATAATTCCTTGTGTGAAATGTGTATGGATGCCAGCTTCGCTGTACATACAGTGGACCGCAATTTATTGTACAAGCGCATGGTGATTTAGCATGTGTTTCTGTGTAAGTTATGTGTAAATAATTTAGACATACAATTTATTTTGAATTTGAGATGATTTATTCAGAATTTCAGACAACTGAAACTAATGCTTAATTTGGCTTTGTTGTTTCAAGGCCGTTTTTTTCTTTTCTTTTTTTTCACTTTGAAGAGACTGAAAACTGTCCATGCTAAACCTTCTGTCCGGTTTGGACTGGCGAGCCACCCCATCATTTTGTCACTGGTGATAGAGACAAAGAGGGATCAGTCATCAAATCTGGTAGGATCAAACCAATTTTTGTTTTATGTTTTTCCAAGTTTTGCTATGGATTTTTGTGGATCAAACATATATATCTTATTTTATACTTTTTTACTTAAAATTTTCATCTTTGAGGAGCACTGCTCTATTTTTTTTCATTGTCCTCTGGAACTGAACTGGGCATTAAGGGTGCTTTCACACTTGGCTCAATTACCTGGACCATACCCAAGTTCGATTGTCCCTTCTTTGGCACCTTCTCGGTTGGTTTGTGTTTAAGGTGTTTTTTCTTCTTCTGAACCCCAGCAAAGAGCATAGAATCACCAAGAGGCAATACTCTTGTGCGATTTGGAGAACAGCCACTAGATGGCTCGACATCTATTTTGCAATGAAAACTCCAATAGAACAACAGCATATTATTGTCATAGTAAGTTTTGTATTGGCATCTTTCAGGTTGTATCTCAGCTTTAATGCACTTTTTAAATAAAAAACAAAACAAAAAACAAAACAGCTGCTTGCCATCCCAGCAGCAATAAGATTCAACAGATAGCTGACTGCTTTCACTCCAAAATGGTGGAATCTGGGGCTGTTGCTTGACGCTGCTGCTGCAATGGAACCTTCTATTGAGTGTTGCCTCTTGGTCATTCTAAGCTCGACTCGTGTCTGTCTGCCGCAAGAACAAAAAATAAATGTTCAGAACATCACACAATGTCTGCAGAAGCTGTTTTTGGAGAAAATAAGCAGACAATATCACTTTGTTTGCCCTGGCTCACTGCCGCTTGTCACTAAAGTACAGTACGTGGCACACACACGAATGAACATTATGAAAACAAAAGTTTGTTGTTTATTTGGCGGTCACTTCTGTTATTTACTTCTGTTATTTAGTATGATTGCATTTATACTAAAAGTGAGCCGGACCAGAGTTCGCATGAACCGTACCCCAGAACACCTCTTTTAGGCGGAGTCGGCTGCCACCCGAGTTCAGAAGACATATTCATTCTAGCTCTGACGTTAAACGAACCCGGGTGCGGACCAAAAGGTCTAGTGTGAAAGCAACCTAAAGGTGCTTTCACACTTGGTTAATTTGCCTGGACCATACCCAAGTTCGATTATCTCCCCCTGCCAACTCCTCGGTTGGTTTGTGTTTATACTGTCTTTTTGTCCTTCTGAACCCCGGTACGCTTGCATCATCGAGCTGCTGTTTTGTTTCAAGGGCCGAAATGGAAAGACGTCCGCACATCGCAGTCAATCTGCTTTAACTAAAGCTTTTGGTTTTGGACATACAGAAAGCGACTCGCGTCCATCTGCCGCAAAAATGTTATAAACATTCAGAACATCACACAGCAGAAGCTGTTTTTGGAGGAGACAAGCAGACATCACTGTGTATCACTGTGTTTGCCCTGGCTCAGTCGCGTGCGTCACCAAGGTACGAAACGTGACACAGACACACACACACACACACACTTACACACACGAACGAACAAACGTAATGAAAACGATAGTTTGTTGTACAGTTGGTGGTTCACCTCTGTTATTTGGTACGATTGCATTCCCATCAGAAGTGAACCATACCAGAGTTTGCATGAGCTGTACTCCAGACCACCACTTTCAGGCAGACTCGGGTACGGTTCACGGGTGCGCACATGAGTTCAGAAGACATGTTCACACCAACCAAAACTTACCATACTATGACGTCAAACGAACCCGGCTGTGGACCAAAAGGTATTTTTTGGTATCTCAGCCCGAACGGAACAATGAAACTTTAAATTTGAATTGAACTGTTTTTTTTCCTGAACTTTTCATTTAACTTTTGACATCTTCTTTATTTTGTAGTTTGACTATTCAAATTACTTGTTGTAATAATATTTGTGTTATTTCTGAACCTACTGCAAATTTTAGATATCTAAGTGAAATCATTACTACTGATAATACTGATTATCACATTTTCAGTGGCTGGTTTATTCTCTTTTAAACTGTGTAATTGATAAGGTATACTAACACATATTCTATTTACCTTTTTTTCTCTATTGAGTTGAATCCTTTCTTCTGATTGCTGCAGGCGATCACAAAGTGTTAAATGCTAGTAACCCCCTACTAGCTTCTGTGGGGGGGGGCCTTGCATTTTGCGCTATGCCACATGTTGGCTCAGTGGTTAGTGGCACGTTGGCTCAGTCGCCTCACAGAAAGAAGTTTGCTGGTTTTAGACCGGGCTGGGACACTTGGCATTTCTGTGTGGAGTTTGCATGTTCTCCCAGTGTTGGTTTCTCCTGAGTACTCTGGTTTCCCCCATAGACTAAAGATAAGTGTTATAGGTAAATTAAATAAACAAAATTGGCAGTGGGAGAATGTGAGTGTGTGGGTGTTTCTCATGTGTATTATCCTCTCAACTTTAACATGTGTTAAGACAACTTTAATATTTAAGTTCACTAAACTTATACCATCTCAATTACACTTTTAATGTCCATTACACAATTATGAAAAAGTCCAGTCAACACAATTCTTACATCAACATCCTATCAACATAATTCCTAATTACAACAACTTATATATTTAAAGGGGTAGTCCACAGTGTATTTGTATAAGGCTTGGTTGTGTTTATAAGATGCAAAGCAATGTGTGCTAACGCTTCATTTGTTGAAAATCACGTTATTATTTCCTACATCTTACATTGATTACATACAGCTACGCAGCTAACATGAAAATGACTGTCATATTTCCTAGTTTCTCTGAAAGGCCCGCCCTCAAGAGAGCGTATCAGTTTGTTCATAAATCAGACAGAACATGAAGAGCACACAGCTGAACCTCACACCTGCTCTCTAAATTAAAATCTGACAAGTGTCTTTCACATATATTCAGAATAAGCGTGTGTAAGTAATAGGAAGCGTTCACGTATATTTTGTGAGTTTGTTATTGGAGATGTAAAACAGGGAAAGCGGCCACACAGAGAGACACCGCATCGCTGGTAAAGATTGTGGCTGTTTTCAGCGGTTTGATTTATATGAATAAATAAATAAAGGCCACTCAACTGAGACTGCCCTGCTCTCGGTCGTGGAGGATCTCAGAATGGCTAAAGCAGACTCTAAATCATCAGTCCTCATTTTGCTGGACTTGTCAGCTGCTTTTGACACTGTCAACCACCAGATCCTGCTATCTACGCTCGAGTCACTGGGCGTTGCGGGCACTGTTATACAATGGTTCAGATCTTACCTCTCTGACAGGTCATTCAGGGTGTCTTGGAAGGGAGAGGTGTCCAACCTACAGCATCTAAACACTGGGGTACCTCAAGGCTCTGTTCTGGGGCCACTTCTCTTCTCCATCTACACATCATCTCTAGGACCAGTCATCCAGAGACATGGATTCTCCTACCACTGCTATGCTGATGATACCCAGCTATACCTCTCTTTTCATCCTGATGATCCCTCGGTTCCAGCTCGTATCTCAGCCTGCCTGTTGGATATTTCACACTGGATGAAAGATCATCATCTTCAGCTGAATCTCGCAAAAACGGAAATGCTTGTAGTTTCTGCCAACTCGTCTCTACACCATAACTTTTCAATCCAGATGGATGGGGCAACCATTACTGCATCCAAAATGGTGAAAAGCCTTGGAGTAACGATTGATGACCAACTAAACTTCTCTGACCACATTTCTAGAACTGCTCGATCTTGCAGATTCGCACTCTATAACATCAGAAAGATCCGACCCTTCTTATCTGAACATGCAGCTCAACTCCTTGTTCAAGCTCTTGTTCTCTCCAAACTGGATTACTGCAACTCTCTACTAGCTGGGCTTCCAGCTAACTCTATCAAGCCTCTTCAACTGCTCCAGAATGCAGCAGCACGAGTTGTCTTCAATGAACCTAAACGAGCACATGTCACTCCGCTGCTAGTCCGTTTGCACTGGCTGCCAGTTGCTGCTCGCATCAAATTCAAAGCTCTGATGTTTGCCTACAAAGTGACCTCTGGCCTTGCTCCTTCTTATCTGCTCTCACTTCTGCAGATCTTTGTGCCCTCCAGAAACTTGCGTTCTGTGAATGAACGTCGCCTCGTTGTTCCATCCCAAAGAGGAAAAAAATCACTTTCGCTCACGCTCACGCTCAATCTGCCCAGTTGGTGGAATGAACTCCCTAACTGCATCAGAACAGCAGAGTCACTCACTACTTTCAAGAAACGACTAAAAACTCAACTATTTAGTCTCCACTTCACTTCCTAATCTGCAGTTGCCTCTTTGAATATCACACTAACTGTACAAAAAAAAAAAAAAAAAAATACTAATACCATTAATACTTCCCTTCTTAGACTTTACAGACCTGAAACTTGCCTATAGCACTTATTCATTGTTGCTCTTAGTTGTGTAAATTGCTTCCTTGTCCTCATTTGTAAGTCGCTTTGGATAAAAGCGTCTGCTAAATGACTAAATGTAAATGTAAATATGAATATGTAGCTATATTGTTAGCGGTGACAAACAGCATTTGCCTTGTTTATATATTTGCTACAACATACTGTTATTGCTAGAAACTGTGCATGTAGTCAATTAAAAAAAAAAAATACTTACAGGTTGTGGCTCATAATCCACAGCTTCGTTGGTTGGAGGAGTTTTTAGCCGAATCCCGCACTGAACTGAGATTCTGGAAGTTCTCCTTTGTCAAATGCTAGAGCTATATATTTTTAATAATTATATTGAACACATTTTAAATTAAACCGTAAGCACTTCTCTCTTTGTGTCATGTCATATAGAAGCCCAAATACAGAAACAGAATGAGCTCTGTGAAAATAGCAGAGTTTGAACGACATCTTAGCATTCTCTGATATAGGAATTACAGAGCCTCTAGCCACGCCCCTTTGCTGCGTGGTGTGAATGCGCGTAACCTGAAGCGTTTGTGATCTCACTAACCTGGATGTATTTTTTTGTATTCCCCAAACTTCGTTTGCTGTAGGTTTTGCCAAACTATCTCTGTAATGCTGCGTCCACACCAGACGCGAAACGCGCAGATAAATCGCGCTATTATCGCTTAAATAGCCGCGTGAACGTTTGAGTTTACTCGCTTCATTCGCACGTCAAACCCTGCTTCATTCGCGCGTCAAATCCGCTTCAATCGCGCGTCCAATTCACTTTAGAACAGATGGACTCGCGTGATGGGCAGGGCTTCTGTCTGCCCCGTGACTCTAGCTTCATAGTTGAATGGCTAACATGGATTTTATGAAGAAAATAACAGTGTTTATGTGCTTTATGAAGGCTGAAAAACAGCGTCGATAGGTTTAGGGTTGTATCTGAGTCCACTACATACTTTCAGAGGTGCATCCAGCTCTGTGAGCTCATAAACTCCTCCAGAAACTTAATCTGGCTGACGGAGGCTTTCAGCGGTGCTTCTGACTGAGCCCAGCCCAGTTTGATGAACTTCTTGTCGGTGTTGGCTGGAGAATTTCCACTGGGACACCCACAACAGGCTATATGTCACAATCACGCCCCCACAAGAGCAAGCTTCTGATTTGTTAAAGTGGCGCAAATGTCCGCTGATGTTCACTTTCTCAAACTTGAGCGATTAGCGCGAAACGTGCGTTAAACGTGTCAAACGCGCAAAATGCTCAATTCGTGCCGCCCCATTCGCACTGCGTCATTTGCACAGTTCGCGTCATTCGCGCGTATCACATCGCAGGATGTCTATTCACCCTTAGATGTAGCTGTGTGAACATAAACAACATTACACATCAACTAAAGTTTAAACTATGATATTGTAGTGGATTTCCCAGAGATGGGTTGCAGCTTGAAGGGCATGCGCTGATTAAAACATCCTGGATAAGTTGGCCGTTCATTCCGCTGTGGCGACCCTGGATTAATAAAGGGACTAAGCCGAAAAGAAAATGAATGAATGAATGAATATTGTAGTGGACCACCCCTTTAAGTTAACTAAACTTAGACCACATCCATTAGACTTGTGTTGTCAAGTCCTGTTAACTTTAACCTATCAACCATTTAAGTAAAGTAAGCTTAGAATTTTAAGGCAGGACGAACACTTTTTAAAGTTGAAAAAACACAGTTGTTACAGTGTATATATTTATTTATTTATTGGAAGTTTTTACAAACATAAAAAATAGAAAATGTAAGAAAAATAGCACAGGTGCGCATAAGAAAAAGCAAAATATATAAACAAAACTTAAATAAAGAGAAAAGTAAGTAGATTTTTAAAACATCACTGTAAAAAAAGTTAGTAAGTCTTGATGGTCCCTATTGCAGATTTTGTTGACTAAAATTTGCATTGCAACTACATGCCAATTACTTCTGAGTATTAGTAGACTGTCTATTTAATATCTTCTGTTACAGCTCCTTCAACAGACATTTAACTGACTATAGGAAAATTTGCAAGTACATGTCAACCTAACCCTAACCCCAACCTAACAGTCTACTTATAATCTAATGAGAATTAGTTGGCATGAACTGTAGATGCAATTTAACTTAAATGCAACAAAATGTGTTAAAGGTCTCAACTCAAAAATCTAAGGCAACTTGCTGCAGAGCTTTTTTGAGTTGACTCAAATTTCAACCCAAGTACTGCACTTAACTCGATTTAAGTTGAGTCAACTCAATAAAGCTCTGCATCAAGTTGCTTTACAATTTTAAGTCAAGTCAACTTTTTTACAGTGATATTGGCAGTGGTTTTATCACCTAAAATGCAATTCAATAATAAAAAAGAAAGTTGTTTTTCTCATGATAAATGCAGTCGGTCAGTCAGAGCTTTACTAGTTTTAAATGTCCAGCCTTAATGCATTAATTTTAACCGAGTGACTGTAAACACATTAACATTTACCTAAATGACAAAAATCAATCTGTCATTACCTGATGCCAGCCATGACAACAGTTCACAATATCTATGAATCTCTAAGTCTAATCATATATTCAAAAAAGGATTTAACAAGAAAGATAAAGACAATAACCAATATTATAATAAAGATGCCAAAAAAAAACAGCAACATAATTCAAGATGCTTGCTGTTTTGGAGCTCTTCTCTGCTAGTTCCTTCTGTCCTGCATAGTTTGCATACCGAGTCTGTAAAAAGAACAGGTGAACTTACTGTTTAACAACTAATACCAAGTCACATCAACATGCCATCAGGTTTCTAAGCATTTCGTATATTTTAGGGCTGCAACTAACGATTATTTTGATAATTAATCCGTCGATTATTCATTCTATTAATCGATTAATCAGATATCAAAAAACAAGAAAAGCATTCATTTCCAACCCTTTATTCAAAAAAGCAAATCCCTGAGCTGTTATAATAATAATAACAATAAAATAAAAAAAACTTAAGTAGTTTTGTCTTGTTTTCAATCCAAATATTTAAAACAAAGTCTTAAATCAAGATACTAGACATGTCTCGTTTTCTGAAAAAAAAAAAAAAAAACACACACCTCAAAATAAGTGTTTGTTTGCTTAAAACAAGCTAAATTATTTGCCAATGGGGTAAGAAAGACAAACTTAGTAAGATATAATCTCAAACAGAAGTTAAGCATCACTTAATTTTCTCATGCCATTTTTCTTGTCTGTTCTTGATTTAAGATTTTTTACATGTTTGGACTGAAAACGAGACAAAAAAGAAAGAAAAAAAAAAGTAGTTTTTCAGTCTATACATGACAACAGATGGAAAAATGAATGAGCAAAAAAGGCGAGTGAATAAAAACTTTAGTTTTTAGTCTTGGAAAGTAACTATACCACTGTTGCTTTACTTCTGTTATTTATCCTTTTGCTAGTGTGTTTAAAATATTCTGGAACAAGGAGTCATTTTTTAGGCGACCATTTACCCTCGATTCTCTATATTTCCTGTACATGTGGTTGAACTGACAAGAAAGCTGTCTTTGACTTATTGTTTCCGCGGCGGCGTTTCATGTTTATCACGTTACACACGGCAGCCACAATAGCGCTGTATGACAGATGTGTCCCTTTTATTTATTTTTTTCTGTTTTAATTCAACATATTCACACGCTTGCTCATGTCATCAGCTACCCGATATTCCAATTCAATAAACGTGTAAGTGATCGTGATCTATAACGTAAGATGGACGTTGCCATGTTTACTTGCGGCCGCGTGTTTGCCTCAATAAAAGTAGAACACGCAGGATTCAGCATGTAAATTTATAAGTTACTCCCTAAATACATGCAAGTGGCTGGTGAACTAAGTGAAATTAACTATAAAGTTGAATCTACTCTTCTCTGTGTAATGTGTATCAAATATGAATAATACGCATCAGAAAATTATATTCGAATGGATTGTTAGACTTTCTTGTGTGTTTTACAAGCACAGTGTTTTGTCTTACAAGTACGTGTATGTCTAAAATATAAAATAAGCATTAGGCGGTTAAAATGCAATAGTTGTGATATGACACGTCTTTCTCTGGCTCAGCAACAGCCAACAAAGCTCAGTTTGATTTTTTTAGTTGCTACTTTAAAGGTAAACGAGCTAGGGCTGTGCAATTAATCGATAATCCGATTTCGATCTGGATTATGGCTTCTAACGATTATGAAAAACCATTTATCGAGATAAACGATTATTGCATTATATACCAAAAGCGCGAAAGACCACGTGCTTATGTGTGTGTGCAACGCGGTCAGCATTAGGTCTCATTCGCACACTGAGACGAGCAAAGGAGCGCAGACATCTAAAGTAATCTTAACGTGAGCGCTTTAATGATCAAATAGGTATCAAAACGCGGATATTAGTGATTATTCATATTAACCTTCATTTGCGTAATAAACAAACTAGTTGAGAATCAAAAGACACGTGAAAGAGAAACCATTAAAGTGACGGTGCGAAATGCTGCTGCCTGTTTTATCATTAATCAAACGACGAGAACATCCCTTACTGCTCTTGACTGAAGGATTTTTGTAGCTAAAGTGTTTTTCTTAGGGTGAAGATGCTTAAATTACAGTTTGTTTTATATTTTTATTCTATTGTATTTATTTCTCTTTCTTTTGCAGGGTGGAAAATAACTATATATACAGTTGTAGTCAGAATTATTAGCCCTCCAGAATATTAGCAACTCTTTTCCTCCAATTTCTGTTTAATGGAAAGTTTTTTTAAACTCATTTCTGAACACAATAGTTTTGATATCTCATGTCTAATTACTGATTTGTTTTATCTTTGCTATGATGACAGTACATAACATTTTACTAGATGTTTTTCAAAATACAAGCATTCAGATTAAAGTGCAATTCAAAGGCTTAATTAGGGTAATAAGGCAAGTCATTGTATAACAGTAGTTTCTTCTACAGACAATCAAAAAATATATTGCTTAAGGGGGCTAATAATATTGACCTTAAAATGGGTTTCAAAATATTTAAACCTGCTTTTATTCTAGCTAAAATCAAACAAATAAGAAATACTGTTAAAATTCCTTGCTCTGTTTAACATACTTTGGGAAAGTTATTTAAAAAAACAAAATTCTCAGAAGCGCTAATAATTTTGACTTCAACTGATAATCGCTTAGAATAATCGTGATTACAATTATGACCAAAATAATCGTGATTATGATTTTTACTAAAATCGAGCAGCCCTAAAACGAGCTAACGCTAACTTGTCTTGCTTGTCACGTTGGAGAACGAGTTAAAACATCAGCACCAGGGACTTTATGGTCCTCACTTCAAAACGGAGCAAAAGTAGGATTCTGTAGTGATTCACCCTGCTGCTGCTCCTTTGCTCCTCATCCCTGTCTTTGAGACGCTAAACTCTGTATCTGTGCGCGAGAGACGGAGAGAGACTGTGTTCACTCTGCTCCATGCTGAACTAAAGTGTTTTTTTAAATAATCAAACGTCTCTGTGTCGCGCGACACACTCAATTGATTATGAAATTCATTGCTAACGCTTTTAGTAATCGATTTTTTACGATTTAATAGATTCGTTGTTGCAGCCCTAGTATATTTTATTCATTGTTAGTAATTCCAATGAGTTTAAAATTCATCCAAACATAGTTATTCATCTGTAGCACATAATGCATATTGTCTAATCCAGGGGATTCAAACTAGAGTTCAGTTCCAACCCTGCTTCAACACTCTTACCTGTAGGTTTCTCAGTTACTGATTTAGTTTAATTGTGTTTAAATAGGCTAAACTGGGCAGAACTGCGGCCCTTTTGGCATCGAGTATGACACCCCTGATTTAGACCAACAAAAGTGAATTGTTGATCATATTAGCACGGACATATTTTGGCTTTGCACATTAGGCTTCACATTATTTTCAGTTTATTAAACAAATAAACAAAACAAACACATAGTTCACAAATAAAAAGTAGAGTTCATGAAGTAATACTTACAAGGATGGAAAATACCACCGCCGCCATGCCCAGAGGACTGCAGCAGCAAATCATGGTAAAGATGGAACAACACAGGTGTTCCGGCAATGATGTAGGTTGTACGGAGACGTTCAGTTGTCCTGGATGTTGCCCTTGAGCGTAGGGACCCTGTGTCTGGCCTGGATAGTATGGATGCTGAGGCTGCAACATCACAACAGTCTCAGGTTGATTCTGCCTGTGATCCATTCTTCCGGTTTTGACTTCAAGATGAGATGAGATTGCTGTACTCTGGTGTCTTGAGCTTCAGTAAATGTATGTGAAGAGATACATAGTTGTATGGTGGCATGACCACACTTTCTTTTGCACCATGTGACTGGAAACCACAACTGTCAAGATAAGACTGATGAAACACAGCTTTTGAAAAAAAAAAAAATTCAAAATTGTTATAAGCTTTCTGGATTGAGTATTATTGTCACTACTGAATCTGTGTCTCCAACAGTTCCAATAAAGAATATTATCCTATATTTGTATGTTGTGTTTGTGTGCATACAACGGTATTAGAGTTGGGGTAAATAAACGCTATACCGCAAAATCAACATTGTGTATACACAATGTTGTTTTTGCATTATAACGTTTAATTTACCCTAACCCTAATATTGTTGTTATTTTTAAATCAAATTACCTCTCTGTGTTGCGATTTTTATTATTATTTTTTTAATTATATAACCCATTGCATTAGGTTAAAATAGCCAAGGTTGGGAAGGGGCTATAATAGCCTAAAGTTGGATTATATGTTGTGATATTTTTAACCCAACTTTTAACTGAGTAGTATTATATGAGAGATGTATAAAGGTCACTTCTCACGCCGATTTTTTTTTTCTTTTCCTGTTTATTGTTATTTATTTAATTTCTTATGTATTTTCCTTTAATGCAAACCCTGGCTTGTATATAGCCATGGCTTGTGCTACTCACTTAAAACAGTTGGGTTAATAATAACCCAACATGTAAAACATTGATGGGTTGTTTTTGGCACCGACCTGCTGTTGGGTTATTTTAACCCAATCCATAGAGCCGTTAAGGTTAACCCAACAATTTGGGTTACAAACATATCTAATTGTAATGGTAATTTTGCCTTAACCACTAATATCTCAAATATGTGTATCATTTCCTCCAAAAAAAAAAAAAAAAATGTAGAAATGAATATGGAGGTAGAGAAAGCACTTTTATCCCTATATAGATTGGCTATGAAGCGCGTGTTTGTATCATCAAATTAAAAGTGCTGGTTAAACGGATATAAAAAATACGACACAAAGAGGTAATTTGATTAAAAAAATAAACATTTTAATGCGTTTGAATTTTATAACTCAAACACAACATTACGTAAGCATATTAATACAGCTGTTCTGTCAGTTAAATCAGTTGACTGTTAAAGTTAAACATTTTTAACCCAACTGGTTGAGTTTTTAAATAACCCAACAAAGGCTAAAAATAACCAAACAAAGCACCAAACATTTAACCCAACTGGTTGAGTTATTAATAAATTACTCAATAAAGGCTTAATGTTACCCAACAAAGTCACTACAGTTTGACAAATATTGCTGCTGTTGCACAACATAATGTACGTTTGAGGCTTATTTAGGCGAGACTGTAGTTTAGATTGCAAATATGTAGTTTATTTATAAGGATAGTGCCTATTTTAAACATTTATAATTTTGGAGATTTAGCTCATTGGCGGCTATTAGCCTGTAACATCGATCAGAGCAAGGATGGCTGACGTGTTGCCACAAGATGGAGAAAGAGACCGCATAGTAAGTCCTTAGGGGAGAAAAATTCAGTGTAAATTTCAAACTACACCTGATCAAACCATTGTAAAACAGGTGAGCGACACTCGATCTCTCTCTTTTGCATGTTGTAGTGCTGTATTTATACAATAGTAATCTGGAAGTGTTTGCTATACTTTGGCTTTTTTGAGGTTAATTATCGTGATATCATAAATGCAACAGAGAAATGCTGGGAAATCTCTGTTGACTGATGGAATTTTATGCTGTTCAGCATTATAATCTTAAAATGTGAGCAAAATCACCTGTTTTTTCATCACTTTAGACATTATGCTTAAGAATCATTCAAATACAAGCTCTGAAGTGATGTTGGTGAATTAGCACAGATGTGAATGAACAGTGGAAGAAAGTAGTTCCTCATGCAAAAGGATTTTTGAAACTCTCTGTGTTTGACTTTTTTATATACACAAACTGTTGTACAGTATAGTTCCTGAGTTGCCCACAGGCCTGTTCTAAAAATAGCTCACCATTGCATCACATACCAGTTAGCTGAATCTAGTATTTTTTGAAGTTATACTTTTTAAATCACACCTGTATTGGTGTAAAATTTGTTAATGACATTAAGGTATATATATATATATATATATATATATATATATATATATATATATATATATATATATATATATATATATATATATATATAAACTAAAAGTATTTCAGACAAATAAAGTGTTACATATTGATATTTCTGTTTCTTACCTTGTTAAATCATTGTTGAGAACTATTGAGAGAAATCATTAAAATGATCAGTGTCTTCACATAGATGAATATCATTAATCATTAATAATAACAACATATAATTAAAGTAAATTAAGAAAAATTCTTATTTAAGAAGTGTGTATCAAAGTGGTAGCCCTTTACAATAATTGGTACCCAAGAAGTAGCTCCCAGTTTCAAAAAGTTTGGTGACCCCTGCTATAGTAACTGTTGTATTCAAAGCAGTGTGATATGGCTGTATATTGTTACTGGTGAGCACCGATAGGGAGAAAGGGTAGTTAGGACGATTCTTAGGGCCCACACACTTTATATATATATATATATATATATATATTTATATTTATATATATCCAAAGTAGGGAACAATACAATAAAAAAAAAAGTTAATGCTTGCTTTTTTGTACAATGAGAAAATTTTCATAGTTCATTGTGACAATTAAATATGTCTGAAGATTACCGCTGTGTAGTGTAGAGGCTTCCACATCACTTTAGTCTCCCACAGGACATAACAATTCTCTAACAGGTCGTCACTCCTGAACTTTAACATACAGCATGCTTTGTAGAACTCAAAATGTGATGTTGTGGTTGTAGAATTTAAACTGTTTTGTTTTATGTTTACTTGAGCATATGATCTGCTTTTATACTATCGTGATGATGGACCAGAGCAGACCGCAGTACTACCAGCATTTCAGATTCTAGATCAAACTTCATTTGACATAATGCAGAGTGATGTCATCAAAATTGCTGAATCGGTGAGAGACTGTAAGTTTTGAGTGCACATATTTTCTAAATCCAGATTTTATTATTGTTTTAGAGCTGACCTGTTAATTAATCATTATAAGACTTACAGTACACAGAAACTTTAAGATGACTAAATAAACTTTAAGATTGGTATTGACGGTAAATGTTTTTAAAAACATCTCATTCGTAGGTAACATTAGCCTACTTACCTTCTGCAAAAACCCTTCTCTGGAAATTCTGACTCATAACCTCAAACCACAGTTTGAAGACAGCAGGATCTGTCTGTATACATTTGAGTGTCACTCTGCATTGGTATTAAAATCTGTAACAAAATGTCCCTAGAAAAAGAGGCTTTGTTTCAAAATTCATCTATTGATACTTTTCAAGAGTTCACACTTAGGAGATGATTGATAAGTAAGACTGAGTTTATAGTAAATTTTAGGAATATTTTAGTGCGTTTGATTAATGTAAGTTGAGATGACTAGAAAAGTCAACTAAAAATTAAGTCACTGTGTGGTGTATCAAATTAAATGAGGTGTATCAAATAAAAAGCATACATTATTTTAACTTTTCAAAAACATTTTAATTAATTATATTTAATCAATACACAGGACGAAAAGAAAGCAACCAACTATACCTTTTCTATTAAAGTCACAGTTTTTGAAACATCGTATAATCAACTATTAGAGTCAGGAGTTTGCATTTCTTGGAACATTAGATAATCAACTTTCAAATCATGTGTTAGTTACTTTATCTATTAACGATGAGTAAGACACATCAGCTATAATCATTTCCTACAGATAAAGTTGCACAATAGTTCAAGTTATAGAAAAACATCAAAATGTGATTATAAAACATTCCCGAGGCATTACATCATGTATTTTTTCTTCAATTTCCTGTTGTCCAGCCATGATTTCTCTGACAATTATGGATCTGTTGAATGCTGAGCGTTGGTAACCACCACAGCGACGTAGACGATATAAAACACAAGAAAGGCCAAGCCGATACCAAGAGCTGTATGGTTAAGAGTGCGTGCCGTTTTGGAGTTGCTCTCTGCTAATTGCTGATGTCCAGACATGTTGGCGTTGCGAGTCTGTGAAAATAAACATGAAACATGCTTGAACATACTTGAAGTCTGAATCAAATCCAAATTTACAATGTTTATTTGTTAGCACACATTGTTTTTCTTTAGGTGAAAATTGAATTTGTGCAAGTTAATCCACTGAAATAAAATGTTTATTTTGGTAATCTTCAATCAAAGTCTGAACATTTACTTCTGTGTTTGGAATGTTGGGCTATCTGTTGACGTGAGTTTGACGACTTTTTTGACATAACATTTTCACCACACCTTTTTATTGTTAATTTGCTAATTTGGTAATAATAATTACTTACATTTTATAGCACTTTTCTGGATACTCAAAGCAATTTAACACATTGGGGGAAATCTACTTATCCACCACCAGTGTGCAGCATCCATCTGGATGACGCGACGGCAGCCATATTTCACCAGACTGCACACCAGCTAATTGGTGGAGTGGAGAAAGAGTGATGAAGCCAATTATCAAATGGGGATGGTTAGAAGGCCATTATGGACAGAGGCCTGTGGGCAAATTTGGCCAGGATGCCGGGGTTAAACCCCTACTTTTTTTTTTGAAGGACATGTTGGGATTTTGGCGAGGCAGTGGCGCAGTAGGTAGTGCTGTTGCCTCTCTGCAAGAAGGTCGCTGGGTCGCAGGTTCGAATCTTGGCTCAGTTGGCGTTTCTGTGTGGAATTTGCATGTTCTCCCTGCCTTCGCGTGGGTTTCCTCCCGGTGCTCCGGTTTCCCCCACAGTCCAAAGACATGTGGTACAGGTGAATTGGGTAGGCTAAATTGTCCGTAGTGTATGAGTGTGTGTGTGGATGTTTCCCAGAGATGGGTTGTGGCTGGAAGGGCATCCGCTGTGTAAAAAAAACTTGCTGGATAAGTTGGCGGTTCATTCCCCTGTGGCGACCCCGGATTAATAAAGGGACTAAGCCGACAAGAAAATGAATGAATGAATGAATGTTGGGATTTTTAACAACCACAGAGAGTCAGAAACTTCGGTTTAATGTCGCATCCGAAAGACAGTGCTCACTGAGCAGTATAGAGTCCCCATCACTATACTGGGGCATCAGGACCCACACAGACCAAAGGTTGAGCTCCCCTTGCAGTTCTCACTAACAAGACTTCCAGCAGCAACCTAGCTTTCCTATGTGGTCTTCCATCCACGTACTGACCAAGCGCAGCCCTGCTTAGCCTCAGTGGGCAACCATGTGAGAGTTGCAGAGAGATAGCTGCCGGCCAAACTTCTCATATATAACCTTGGAATATGCGCTTTCCACTACACTGTTATGATGCATTTAACGGTCATCAGCACCTTAAATCCTTAAAAGTTTTAAATATTTTTTGATAAAAAAACAATTGTATGAACATTTACATCAAATTACACAAAAATAATTTACCGCTTACGCGAGGTGTTTGTAATGCAGGGTCTATGGAGGCAAGACAGTAAATTTAACGTTATTCTCTTTTCTGGCTGCCGTTATCAGTCTCGCACATCTTTTTTTCTGTTTTCTGAAAGTCTTGATAACATCATCGTGGTGTTTTTCTTTTATTATTTCAGCAAATAGGATTGTAAAATTGTAATATTTTTGTACTCTCCCATTCACTGCACTTTAAGTTTACCAATCTATGATGACCTCCGCTATTGAGAAACCTGAAAATGTAAAGGGTCCCTTCTGTTTCAGTTGGAAGTACATCAATATACTGAAAAGAAAAGTCTTAGCAACTTTTGTTTAACATGGACTTTAAAAATCACATTGCAACACTACATGTGACTTGTGTTTACATTAAACCGGTGATTCACATGATTGCTGATGAATCAGATCAGATGTGGAAATCATTAATCTCATGCTAACGGTACTTTTTATAACAATACGCAATATACTGAAAATAAAAGTCTTAGCAACCTCCCTTTCACACAGACTTTAATATAGTCACATTGTAACACTTACATGTGACCTGTGTTTACGCTAAACCAGGGATTCACATGATTGCTCATGAATCAGATCAGATGTAGAAATCATTAAACTCGTAGTAACGGTGCTTGTATAACAACACACATGCTACTGTGAAATTGCTGTTGCTTTTTAAGTGAAACTGTAAACGAAGAGGAAGTGTAAAGTTTCATGATCACATATCGGTGTTCTTTAAATTCAGTGTTTCCAGTTATTACTTATTGCACTTCCTTTTTTCTAAACCACTGATCTCATTTTGTGTTTGCATTCAAAGTGAACAGTACTGCAGAACAACAGAAGTGCACTTAGGATGTCAATGGAGCAATTGAGACGCTATTTAGCACCTGTTCCCTATCTTATCATTTTTTGGAACCAGGTTTGTTTGCATTTGTTTTGAGGAAGTTACATGGGGGGAATTTCCTTTGTTTTTAATTCTATTATGGACCTTGATCTCTCTTTCGACAACTTTTGGTGTCAGCGGTCAGTAATTTTAAGGAAAGTGTAACTCTCTAGTGGAACAAACTTTCATTAGTAGTTTGTATGGGTTGGCCATACACTGTAAAAATGCTGGGTTTTACACAATCAATTTGTATTGGGGCAAGATGAAGGAATCAGGTAACATTAGTTTTTACAAATTTAAGTGGATTGAACATAAAACTTAAAAAAAGTTATCCCCTCTAAAAGCCTCAAGAAGTGTGTTGTTTCAGCTCAACTTCTTATGAAGTAGCTTAAACAAATAACAAACGTAATTTTTTGAGTGTATAAGTTAAGATACAGAAATTGGAAACATTATTAATGCAAGTAACATTAACAACAAATAAATGCTATATGTAAATACATCATAGACTTTGTTTTAACAATCTAGGTGAAAAGTCTAAAGCACATGGCGAAGAAGCATTAAGGGCGTGTCCGAATCCACTTTTGCTAATTTAAGGATAGAAAAATATGCTCTGCGCCCTGGCACATGGTCTAACAAGGTTGTGGTTATTCTTTTAATGAGCTATGGTGTGTTTTGAGCATAACATGCATTAAACCAATCAGAGTCTAATCTCTCATTTCCTTTAAGAGTCAGCTGCGTCCATGGCGCATTTGCTATTTACATGGTGGACTTTGTAAGTGGAAAATCTGAATGCTTTACTAGCGAGAAAACCATCTGAAGCGCGAGGATAAAGAATGAGCCTTCTCCATTTGGCCTCTTTACTTTCTTTTTACTTTACTTTATCTTTACTTTACTTTTACAACTTCCATGGATAAGGAAATGGTGTTGTACTCACTCCACTGAAGACATCCATTAGCCTACATATTAAATTTAGTTTAACAATTTTTTTATATTTAGTTTTAGTTTCTAGTAAATGATTAAATAAACAATCATAACAAAGTGTGGTTATATTCAAACACACGCGCAATTCTTATGCCCCATATTTTGATACATACGTGTCCAAAACCCGAAAGGTGGACAAATCTAAACTTGTTTTTGTTAAAACAAATATATATATGCATATAATAAATAATACTGCTGATAATAATAACATTAAACAAATGCAAATTGTCATGAATAAACTGACGCCCCCCACCCCTCGAAGTTAAGAAGGCATGGAGGCAGTGATTTGTATGTAGAAAATAGTAATTTTTGCAATATTTTAACCCTTTAATTTTTTTTTGTAAAGATATTTGTATATTGCTGTACATCCTGTATGTATTAAGTATTGTGTAAGCGTTTGAACCCACATAGGTGCATAACTAACACAATCTAGACTATAGACCTGCTTTTATAGTTGGTCAATGGCGCAGTCTATTTCAGTTCTTCAAAATGGCAACGTGCCAACAATGCGCCCTAACACACCTCTTTTTTTAGACCGACACACCCATAAGTCAAAATAATTGGGGCAAATGGATTTGGTATTTAAACACATGGTGCAAAACATGGAAATTAGGGTTGTGTTGGTCTAAAAACAGCAAAAAATCACGCTAAACATGTCTTGCGCCATATTGCGCTGGGTGTATGTCCTATTTTTTATCTTACATTACTAACTATTGAGTGTTGTTTATCTTTATGGCTGAATGGGGAAATATCTGTTGTGTGATTTTATAACAGAAACAGCCTGTAGCTTGTGATTCATGGACACTTATTTCCTTTTATTTATGAATATATTTAATATTTGAACTAGATTATGGGTCTTGACCTCTGTTTCAACAACTTTTAGAGTTTTTAATTTCCAAAGTCAAGCATTTTAAACAAAATATTAGTCCTCAGTGACAGTAACGTTTGCTACACTACCTACTTAGAGGAACTTAGAGATTTTGTCTAGACATCCAAAAAATCTTAAACTCCAAAGCATTTTCTAGACAAGTAAAAAATATTGTATTGCTTTCAGAAACAATAAGTCAAAATTAAGCAAGTTTTTTTCCCGAAACGAAGCTAAATCATCTGCCAATTTACAAAATAAGATCAGTTTTAAGTAAGTTTGTTTTACTTACATCTGTGTATTTATTTATTTATTTATTTTTTTGGAAAAATCTCACTTGATCTTGACTTATATTATTATTTCTAAAAGCAATAGATTTTCTACTTCCTTAAAAAATGCTTCTTGATTTAAGAATTTAAAGACATTTGGACTAGAAACAAGACTCATCTTTTTTTTGGTGCAGTGAAACACTTGTCTTGGTTCCTCATATAAATTAGGACACACAGATAATAAACTTCCAGTACCCGATTTCTTATTTTACAAATACTTACATTGATGGAGTAAATCAGAGCAGCAACACCCAGAGGAAAGCAGCAGCACAGCATGGTGAAAATGGAGTAGCCCAGGTAATCTGGCAGTGGATAAGCCAGTGGAGTGGCCGTCACATAAATCGCAGGCTGTACGGTGACCGCCTGATGGCCTGGATATGGTCCTTGATATGGTCCTGGAGCTCCAAACTGCTGGGCTGGATACCCAGAAGTGCTCTGAAAGCTGCCTGGAGGGGGGCATGTTGAATGATCCTGGTACGGTGGAGGTCCAGGTTGAAGTAGTTTGGCTTTTTCTGATGTATTCCAGTTTTCTTGAGGATCCATGGTTGTGCTGGTAAACTTGTTTTCTATGGGTTTTAGAGAAATGGAAGACACGCACTGACGGAGGAGTCTGTGTCAGTCAGTCACGGACTTTGTCACTTTGCTGTCACGTGGAAGGTTATGTGACAAGGAGGCGTGACAGATTCAGGTTCCTTTTGCACACAGTAACACAAGTTTTGACTGCAGAATGTGGATTCAGCATGTAATATTGTGAATATTATTTACAGCTCTTGCAGAATGCAGCTTAATAAAAGCAAGAAAGTCCTTCTTTGTACAACATTTAATGTATTTATATATATAATTATGATTTAAAAGTGACATAAAAAAGAAATCAAAACTGATTAATCACATGTTTTAATTACTGAATTAAAAGTTAATGATAAAAATAAATAGACAGAGTTTGTGTTGTTTGGATGAGTATAGTTTATTTTGAATCTTACTGTGCCTATGACTCAAGCTATCTGAGTAATGAGTGTTGTTTTTAACCAGTTTGACCCGTTTTACAAGATACGATTAGTCAATCATGTCAATAAAGAGATCATATGACTTTAAGTGAAATGAAGGTTTACTATATATTGGGCAAAAATAGGTTATTTTCACATGACGTCATTGATGATGCACGAAATTCAGATGGAGGGGAGGAAGTGGTTCTTCTACATAGGAATCGCTATCAGAACATCATCATGTGTCTGTTTTATGTTGTTTATAACTGTTTAAATTAGCCAAAATAAGAAATGTTGAACAGCTTTTATAGAAATTCAAACGTTTTTGCTCATAAAGTGGGGGAAGTTCAAGAATCTGGCTGAAAAATGAAAGAAAAGGCGGCATGTAAAAAAAAAATGTTTTAATATTTCCATGTGTACAACCTTTTTTGAATGCAATAATTTGTTTGACTGCACCAATAAAGATTATATACAGGCCTAGCTATGTGTATAAATATGTTCATGTGTTATATAAAATTCAGATACAAACAGACATATACAAACTCCAGGAGAATATAAATAACGAACCCTGCCATGTAATCGCTGTAGTGAAATTGCAATGTGAAGCGGACGCTGACGAGAGTACAGATCCAAACGCAGGTTTATTAACATAATCAGGCAAGCAACAGTCAACACAGGGGCAATCAGATGTACACAGGCAAATCCAGAGTCGTCAGTAAACAGGCAGATGGCCAAAGGTAGGCAGCAGACAGGATTAAGCAAACAAAACAAAGCAAGGTTCAAACACGCAAGGCAAGGAAAACGCATCATAATGTTCACTAACAGTATAACAAGACTCAGCAACCAGTCATCGGTCCATGAGCAGCTTCAGCTGTGTGAGTCTAATCAATAGAGATTTGGAGCAGGTGTGTGTGTGTTGCATGACTGGATATTGTAGTTCATATACCGGCAGATTAGTAGTTCTCTAGCAATCTGCATGGGCTAGATCGCTGGTGACTGTGACCGAAATCTCCATCTTGTTTTACTACAATCCAAGCCTTTATCCAAGCGATTAGAAACTTTGCAATGTGAAAGCGAACCCCTCCAAGAGCAAAGAGCAACAATGTAACAATTGTAATCTCTGTTTCGGAACAACTGATTCGATTCACAGGTGTGAAAGCACCCTAAGGGTGCTTTGACATCTGTAGTTTGTTCATTTGGTCTGGACCAAGGACAACAAATGATACATTGTAGCATTTTTCTGCTGTTTTTAGCTCCTTTTCACACCACACTGATTGCTTTGGTCTGAGTCAGTTAAAAATAACCAAAATGCAGTCATGTGACAAAACCCACATCACTCATTGGTCAGATGTTATTGAATGTATATCCTAAATGGAACTCCTGCAATTAAAGAGTGACGATCCCGCTGGCTGATTGTATCCCTGCTTATAGTATACTATAGTTTGTATACTCCACTTTAGACAAACTATACAATGAAGTGTGTCCATGGCTGGAAAACAATGTTTTAATACATTGCACATGACAAAGGTGCATTGCAAGTCACTTCAAGAGGAGGCGTGAATTAATTTAGCTAAACTGACATGGTCATCTTCTGTAAATATTACAAACGATCCATCTGCTAAAGTTTTTCTCTCTCTCTCTCTCTCTCTCTCTCTCCTCCACATTCCATAATGCACAACGATTTGGACTACGACAGCTGGATTAGTCTGAAAAGGCACAGTACTTTTTGCAGTTAGGTCTGTTCTTGTTTGGATCATGTTCTCACCACAAACTAACCCCCTCCTCAGGGAGGTCTAGGTACGGTTTTTTGGTACACTTTTGGTGTGCACTTGAGTGCGACTGCTACATTCACACCTGCCCAAACGAACTGCACCGAGAGGGAAAACCAATTTGAGTGTGATTCAACTGAACTAAATAAGGTCTTAATCAGTTTTATTTCAATTGAATACTTTTCAATTTTGCTTAAAGTGAGTACACCTTTTGCCTTATAATTATTAAAGTATACATTCAATTAAACATATCCATAACGATTTTGCTAGCTCATACTACTAGTTTTGTGATGAACATCAGTGCATGTTATCAAGGAAAAAAAAAACCTGTTGCTCTTGTAATTTAAGATTCAGATCTGAAAAGGCACTTCCTGTTTTCAGTTTAATTTTCAGATTACATCTGTCTGAGTTTTTTTGGTGGTTAACAAGTAACCAAACCCCTCCTTCTGTCAGTTTTGCCAGAACTAAGACAAAAAATAGAAATGGTGGATGTTGGGTTGGGTTGTAATAACTCTCCCGGAATCCTTTTCCCAATCTTTCTGAATGAAATGTCTGCTTTACTACATCCAATTAGCCTGCAAGCCACACGCACTGTTTTCTCTTTTAAAGGGTCATGAAACCCCCTCGTTTCAGCTGGGTGTTTTCACACCTCTACTTTGGAAAAAGTCAGAAAAGTGGGCGTGTCCAGCTCTGTTTAGGGGGGAGTGTCGGAGGAACTAAAGAGGGATGGTGTGGGAGTGTCCATTTGGGCGCGCTGAGTTTCAGAGTCAAAATACACACACACAGGGGAGAAAGTGACTGTGTTTACTTGGGCATTTGTAGTCTAATTATTTGTCAAATTATTAAATGGTGGACTTTAACTTTCATTCAGGGAATTCATTCATGTCCCTCGCGACAAACTAGATATTTGATTCGAGGAACTGCTGTAAGCTTGTATTTTTCATGCAATGTTTGATACCGCACGGCGAATGAGAGAAAAAAACCCTCCGCATTTCCCAGAAACTTAGATGCACACGGCAGGTAGTGTTAGAAAGCTGCATGTGTTATTCTGGTCACAAAATGCGGTGAAAATCCTACACGACGGTAATAGTTTGGTTGTAGTGCTAACATGTTTACACTCGGTGCAATAGTTAGTTCGATACGAACAAACTGAATAAACAAAGAGCACTGATCGCTCACTTACCAAATCTGTAGAAAAAGGACAATCACCAGCAACTAGAGCCTACAAGCGAATCCGGATCTCAGCGTTTGCAGATGAGAACAGCTCTCAGGTAAACAATGTTCCTCCCTAGACACGTAAGTTATTGTTGTCGCACGTCGCGTACACGGTAATCCAAGCGTGACTCCAGCTGAGCTCTCACAGAGAGAAAATGAAAACAAAACTTAACTGCAGCAAACTATAAAAGCAACACTTCACACTTGTTTTGCCAATACAATGTGGCGTCTCTGTCGTCTAAACACTGTGACAGTAATGAATATTAATGAAGTTGCACTTGAACCAGTGGCATTCTTGCTGTGAGGCAACAGTGCTAACCACTGGGCTGCCATGTTGCCCTATCAAGAGAAGGGGGAGAAGTAGGGATGTAGGGTGGGATTCTTTAAGACGAAGACGATGCGATATGTGTAGCTGATGCGGGACCAGCTGTGATCAATCAAGCATGTGTTCCTCTCGAAATTAGTTTATTCAATTCAATTCACTTTTCTTTGTATAGCGCTTTTACAATGTCGATTGTGTCAAAGCAGCTTCACATAAAAGATCATAGCAAATTGAAACAGTGTAGTCCAGTATTCAGTGATTCAAGTTCAGTTCAGCTCAGTTCAGCATGGTCTACTAATCACCACCGAGGGCCCAAACATTGAACAGCAAATCCTTCGATGCGCAGCTCTACCAATCCCAAACCACGCAAGCCAGTGGCGACAGCGGAGAGGGGAAAAAAATCTTTACCAATTGGCGAGGGATGAAAAAAACCTTGAGAGAAATCAGACTCAGTTGGGCACAACCATTTTAATTTCTCCGCTGGCCAAACGTCTTGTGCAGAGCTGCAGTCTCAGCAGTGGAGGCAGGAAGCTGGGCCTCAGCGAAGACTCGTCTGTCCCTGGAATTTATAAATAAACCGCACAAGTCAACTTACCAGTTCCAAATTACTCGCTTAATTAAAGTAAAGTCAGTTTATCACTTATAAGGCAACAGGTTTTCTCACTTTTAAAGTAACTAACTGTTTATCAAACCAGGCTATTTATAAAATATGTACCCAGGGATACATTTTTAAGAACCGAGAAATGTGTACCTTGAATTATGTCTTCTTGCAGATTTTTTTTTCAAATCAATCCACTACTGTATGAGTACCACTAATGTAGAGTACCTTCTACATTTTGGACAATCTCAAATGTGTGCACATTTCTGTGTATCTCAACGTCTTTCTGGCGTGTGTCCCTGAGAAAAGATATAGTCAGCTTATTGTGGTGTATAATATATCAGCTTGATATCAACTGACCCACCTGCCCCCCTTCCGATAACCCACCTGATTGTTTTTTCAAAGCAAACTAGAAAAGAAAAGCCACAGCGTTTGCGTGCTTTTGCCCCAGTATCACACTGCTCTTTATTTTTTGTTTTATTTTTAATGTAAAAGATGTTCTCATATGGAGTTAAACAGTCAGCTAGGGTTGTAACAATATACCGGTATGACGGTTTACCAAGATTTGAACGTGCACGATTATCATACCATGAACAATTGCATATCAACGGTTTTAACCCTTAAAGACCGAGACAGCCGCCCGCGGCTAAAAATAAGTATTGCTCTTAAATGTTTAATAACTTTTGATCCGCTGATCCGATTCATACAATTCAAAGATTGGCATAAAGAAGAGAATCTCAGCTTTCCAGTGCTGTATCACATAACATTCGCGGACTTTCAGAGGCTCCGGAATCAGTGCGGTTACGTCATCAACATTTGACAACGCTGATTTGACAAAGAAACGCTCGTCACTGTGTCTCCGGACAAATCAGACATGATACATTGATGCATTGTCCCTCCTCCATGCCCAGATTGGTTCAAACTCGCTATATCACAACCAATAAGCATAGGTTTCGCTTTTGTTTGTGGACCAAGCTTTTTGAACAACACGGAATGAGAGAAAGGCATACATTTATGCGCGGCTAAATAAAACGCCAAAAAAAAAAAGTTTTGCATGAAATAATTCTCATACTAAGTACTTTTGCATGCACAGCAGCACAGAAACATGACAAAACAGTGACACAGCAAAGACGAACTGCTGCTCTTGCTGTTTTCAAAAGACGCAAATGAAGATGCAGCTGTTTATCTGCATTGCAAACAACCATTTCCAAATCCATATCCATAGACAACCATATCCATGCTGGCACATAAAACCTATGGATGTTCCATATTGAATCTAGTTTCGTTATGAAACTATTTATAGTATAGTAAATATTTATATCTATTTTTTACTGAGGATTTGCACCATGTTTATTTGGACTTTATTTGGACTTTGACACATTATTTATTATTTTCTTATTTTTATTTGTTCATTGTAAGTGGTGTTGTTTATAGTAACTAAAAATATATTATTTGGAAAAAGTCAAATTTGCTTCACTGTTCTATTATTTTGTAACATTTGTAACATACCGTATACCGCGAAACCGTCAAACCGTGGTATTGTTTTAGACGATTATCATACCGTGAAAAATTCATACCGTTACAACCCTACAGTCAGCAGTACCGCACCATAACTTTCGTTTTACAAACAAAATGTAGCCATTATATACCCTAAGGGGTGGCTAGGTGGCTCAGTAGTTAGCACTGTCACACTGTCACCTTACAGCAAGAAGGTTGCTGGTTCAAGCCCTAGCTGGGTCAGTTGGCATTTCTGTGTGGAGTTTTCATCTTTCCTCGTGTTCGCGTGGGTTTCCTCCGGATGCTCCAGTTTCCACCATAGTACAAAGACATGCAGAATAGGTAAATTAAATAAACTAAATCTGCCGTAGTGCACAGCAAAATATGGGGACCCAAAACAACTCTATGGGTGTTAATTTCAACCCTTTGAAAGTGTCTCATGGGGTCCACTCAAAACAGAGTTAAATCAACACTTTCAAAAGGGTTGGCACATTGACACCGAAGTAAGGGTTAATTTTAACTCTGGGCAGAGTTAAAATATGTAACTATATTTAACACCGCCTGGTGTAATATATTGTTATTTTATTCAACTCTCTTGAGTGTAAATATGGTAAAAAGGTCAAATAGACTGTAAATTACAAAAGAAAAAACATTTTATTTGAAAACATTCACCACTTCAACAATTCATTCAGTTTTTAAAATGCAACAATGTCAAATATGCTTTAAATGTTTTATTAGTACAGACAGTATCAACAAAATATGTATGACCAGTGCTCAAAAAGGCTCTTTCAGTCCTTTGGTCCAAACTTGATGTTTCATCAGAGCAATTTGAAAGTTCAATATATCATCACTCATAGTTTTCTTCTGAACGCATAGTTTTCTTCTGAAATTACATTTTAAACAACTTGGCGTGCAAATCTTTCACTTCTGGTGTTTCCTTGGTCCTCCATATCAAACACAGCAGTTTAAATGAAGGTATAAATGCTGTAAACTTGTGTGAAAACAAACTGAAGCTAGGAAATCTCATCAAGCATGTCCTGTGAATGAAGTGCTTCCCAGCCACAGGATGACCTTTTTATCCATGACGATGTAGTAGCTGCTGATCGCTCGTCTGGTGGTTCCTGATGCACGGATATAGGGTGATGCTCATCTAAGAACTCTTCAAGACTCCAGCATGACTAAGAAAAATGTTTGAAAACAAATTGCAATCAAATTCTATGATATATTTAAAAGAACATTTAAAGTAAATAAAACATTCAAGAAATCTAAACTCACCTTTTGAAAATCTTCATGATGATCCACAACTTGACTCTCCCAGCTGGTTGAGGTGACAGGATATGGAAAAGTAGAAAAAACACATACATCACTGTTGGATCTCCAAAAACAATTAGGTTAACCACTATGACTAGAACTGGAAAAACAGGCAGCTGTCTGTCCAGAATCCTGAATTTAACACAACACTTGGAGCTAAATTTAGAGGATCTTAAAATCTTTTATATCATTTAGTGATGCTGACTTCCCCAAAATATTGGCCACAGTGTAAAAAATATTCATAAACTTACAGTTTTCTGTAAGCGTGTGCGTGCATGTGTGTGTGTGTGTGTGTGTGCGCGCGTGTTTCTTTACCAGATTCAACTTGTTAGGCCCTTTCAGGTCCAGTATTGATGCCACCTTTCCTGGAGTCTAGCAGATGTTTCAGGTCCAAATATAATCTAAAATATTAGGATAAGCAGAAGAGGAAAAGTGCAAAGCAGAGCAAAACATTATTTAAGTAACAGTTCACCCACAATACAAAACTTATCACCTTCATGTCATTTGTTATTCTCTAATGCTCTAATACCCTCTTAGCTTATTGTGAAACAAATACAGAACTTTATCAAACATACCTTCATTATTATCACCACATATGACCAAGAAGGTGTGCTTGGTCATTTCACCAACTCTGGAAATACACCATCCGTCTCTAATCAGCCACCGTCACAGGGTCTTGTGTTATTGTATAGAGAACAGTGGCTGTTAAAAAACAACAACACATTAATATTAAACACATATGCATAACCTTCAGATAAAAAAGAGAGATAAACATCACAAAGTATACCTCACACTTTTTCAGATATCTTTTGATTCAGATGTTGATTATTGATAATAAATCTACAAATCAAACCTGTATCATCATTAGGCTGCTCAAATATGAATCAGTTGATTAATTTTACAGACAGGTGGCTGTTTACAACGCACTAAATTGTCTTTAATAAAACGTAAATGTTGTGTACAGTACATGCTAAGTTTAGCCTATAGTTTAAGCACAATATCATGCGGGAGAAAAAGCTTGACTAAGATGTTCCTGACTACAGAAATACCCTAACTTACTAACGTCAGACATCCCGAGTTGGGAAAAGTCATTTTCGGGGGATACAGAGTTGATTTGCGGGAGGTAGCGGGAGAGATGAGTACCTGAAGAGCAATGAGATGAGTTGCGCGCGACGTACCTAAAGAGCGGTGGGGGTGACTTGCGCGCGACGTACCTGAAGAGCTGGGAGGGATGCGGTGGAGAGGGGTGTGCAAAGTGTTTAATGACCGGGCGGGAGACGCGCGATTTCCAGGAGATTATCATTCATTTGCAGGCATCTACTTTGGCATCTGGGAGTCTCTGTGCATTTGCGGGATAACGTTAACGTTAGTCCCGCAACTTCCGGGAGACTTCTGTAACGTCAAATGTCTGATAAAGTGCAAACGCGGTCATTTAAAGACATTAATGTTAACATTCCGACTTTAATGGTTGTCAACACTTAATATAATTCAAGCGTAACTGTTACGTTATAACACGAGTCTATGGACTAACGGTAACTTATATGGACGGCCACGAATCAACCAGTTTAAAAGGGCCGCGGTGTTTAAAATAACCAAATTAACGTACACGAATAACAAACAATCATATGTTTCAGTCAGGAAGCCTTTTACAAGTAAGCATGTTCATTTACTCACCAGATATGTTTTAGAAACTCTCCAGAGCTCATGGAAACCGTCCTGTGTTGCCGTTAGCATCCGGGCAGAGTAGGCTAGGCGCTCCGGGGATTCCCTCGCTAGTTTGCTTCGAATTAAAGGAGAAGTGTCGATTTTATTTTACAGATGGGTAACAACGCACAAAATGGCATTAAGCGTGACAGAAATGTGTTGAACATGTACATTTGATGTTTTTATGCACTATGTATGCGTGAGCATATAAAAACATTCTTGAAAAGAAGTCAATAGTAATGCAGTTAAGCTAGATACACAAACGACCATGAATGAACCGCAGAAGTTTAAAATTGTCACTCCATTCTAAAGTTATTAACTTAACAATATGTTTACAACTGTATTTCCTTAAAGAAAGTCAGTAAAATACCAACATGTAGGTAGTTTGACTCACCAGTTGCTGTTCTAAACCTCAGATGGAAAATGGCGTCTGGAAAATTCTTCAGTGACTGGGGCTGCGTGAATTCCCGGATGTTGGAAATAACACCACCAAGTGTTGAAAAGATAACTCCTTGATTTCGCACTGAATAAAATCAATTTTAACTCTTATTATATTCATTTATCAAAATCTAACTCTTTAACGTCAACACTTTACTCTGAAATGCTTCAACACCGAGAATTTAACTCTGATGAATTTGCTGTGTGTATGTGTGAGAATGCAAGTGTTTATGGTTGTTTTCCAGTACTGGGTTGCAGCTGGAAGGGCATCCGCTGTGTAAAATATATGCTGGATAAGTTGGCGGTTTATCCCGCTGTGGTGTGGTTGGTATGTATACACGATATAAAATTTGGTAGCATTGGCTCTACAGTTCCAATATAATTAACCTAATCAATAAATAGTATAATATAACAACAAATAAAAATAAATCATACAGTGATGAGTTTCTGTAGTCAGTCTTCCTCATTAAGGTTGTGCACTTAAACATAATCTTACATAATGTAGTTTCCTAAGGTAGTGAGAACTGTACCTATTAATTGGGCGTTGGTGACATGATAATACTGATCCATGATTCATGATATATATACACACACACACATCATGTTTATTTATACTTTATAAATAATTGATACATTTCAGTTCAATAAAGGACTTGTTTTTTCTCAATTGTATTAAACAGTGACTTTTCAGTAAGCTTTCCCAAGTTCCTTTTTGTACTCTGGTTTTCCCATCATTTCCTGTTTTAAGAGGAAGTAAGCTATATTTGTTCAGAGCTGCAGCTGATTCTGTAGTGTAATGTCCAAGGGGATGACAAAACAGGTGATTTTGCTCACATTGTAAGATTATATTTAATTTTTGCCTTTTGTTTTACCTGCTTTCTGGAGCCGTTCTTTGCCAAACTTAAACCTTGTCATTGTGGTCAACTCTCTCTCAACTCCGCAGACGTATGAGGCGAGCCACTGGGCAAACTGGTAACAGCAGAAAAGCCGTCCACACATAATAATTGGTAATCGGTATCACTATCGCAAAAAGAAACAGAAGCTGTAGGTGGCGTCATACCACTCCCATCTATCCGTTTGAAAGATGAAATGCAGATATACATTATATACATATCTCTGGTTAAGTAATTTGTGCTTTCCAGAAATCTGTATAGTGGTATTCCCAATGTGCCTGTGTTGCAACAATTCAGGAGGGCTTATAATTCTGACTTCAAATGTATGTTTACAAAAGAGGTCTCAAACTGTTTACATTTTAAGACTTTTTATTTAAAAAAGCAAGTGTTAAACACACACTCTTTGCTGAATGCAAAAGCTTTGAAGCTCAATATCTCAAAATCATTCAGAAAGCAGATAGGACCTTATAATCAAAGGTGATGAATTGTTTTTAACAAGTAATTGCGATAACAGTGATGTGAATATGCTTGTTGTATTATTTTGGACATCTGGGGGGAAAAGCTGAAAATGAGACAAACATTTGATTGAAAAATGTCATTTTTAATGAACCTCATAAAAAACATCATAAAAAAGTATCAATCAACTTTTAAATGTTTATTATACAATTTTTTTTTTAAATATGCAGAATAAAAAAGCTAGATAAAACTATGCAAAAAGTAATGCAATATAAAATTTTAGCCAGTTTAAACTTTTGTTGCTTCCTTCAATTTAAAACAAATAAAGCAAATAAATAAGTATTGGAAACACTTTAAAATAATGTTAATAATTAATTAATGTTACTTAATGTATTTAATAACATGAAAAATAATTAGTAATGCAAATATTACAGTATTTATTCTTCTTTGTTAATGTCGGTTAAAGCTATTTAAGTTAAATAACATTAGTTTATTTTAGTTCAATTTAACTTGCAGTGCAATGTTACCAAGCACAACTTTGGATTTTGATTAGGCATTAGTAGGCCCACACGGAATCTGCATGCGCAGAATTCCGCAGATTTTCCGTAGAATTCCGCAGAATTCCGCAGATTTCTGCTTATTTTTAAGCCCATCATTAATACTGTTTATTTACTTGAGTAAATTTGTAAATCAAAATTTATTCAGTTTTTATTCAGTAATTTATTACTTTTTATTTCATATATTAAGGTTTTAGTTGTGATACTCCGCTGGATACTCCCAAAATAATTCAGCAGAAATCTGCAGATTTTTACCAAAATTCTCAGCAGAAATGGCAAAAAAACGTCAGCAGATTCCGTCTGGCCCTAGGCATTAGTAAATGTTGAATTATGATTAGGAAATGCTTTACAAGATTATTCATTCATTTTCCTTCAACTTAGGCCCTTATTTATCAGGGGTGTCCACAGCGGAATTAACCGCCAACTATTCCAGCATATGTTTTACGCAGCGGATGCCCTTCCAGACAAACAGTACTGGGAAACACCCATACACTCGCATTCACACACATTCATTCACTAACGGTCAATTTGGTTTATTCAATTAACCCAGTGCATGCCTTTGGACTGTAGGGGAAACCGGAGCACCCGGAGGAGACCCATGCAAACACAGGGGGAACATGCAAACTCCACACAGAAATGCCAACTGACCCATTCAGCACTCGAACCAGCCACTATCTTGCTGTGAGGTGACAGTGCTAACCACTGAGCCACCATGCTGACCAACTCGGTTAATGTTAATAAATAATCAACATAAACTAATTTACCACAATTCTAAAGTGTTACCACTAGTAAGTATTAAAAAAAGATTTTGCACATCAAGGGGTTTAGGCAATGCTGAAATGAATTGAAACAGAAAAAAATACAAGTCTTAACATTTGCTTAAAATGAAGATGGAGAGACACTATGGAGCTATGTCTCATTTTTGAGGTACAGTTTGTAGAGTATATAGAGTGCAGTCAAGACGAAGCCCACAGCAAAACCCACATGATTTAACATGAGTGCTGTGCGAGAGTTTTTCACTGCTTCTTCTCTCCGTCCAGCAGCGTTAGCTCTGCGAGTCTGTGAAAGGAAAGTTAAAATGGCAAAAGTCAAACCACAATGGGGAAAAAAAACATGGTTCGAGACAATGAGATCTTTAACCGCAAACCACAAACTGCTGCATGCACCAAAAAAAGAGTATTGATGTCTTAGCTGCGCATTTAGGATTGAGAAATGTAAATAGGTCAAGGAGGAACAGGGTTTTGGTTAGGTTTTAAATGGAAACAGCATCACTCGCTTCACCAAATACTGTCACTTCAGAAGAATGGGGAAAATAGAAATAGGTCTGTGTTTTTTTCGGTTCTGAGGTGAAGTGCAGAGACTCAAGTGTGATCATATCTGATGTATTTATGAGCCATTTACATTTTCCTGACTTTTAATCAGGGTCTCTGGCTTTTTAAAAATTTTTTTAGATATATTTTAGACCGAACACTATTTCTAATAATACAATATATATAAGTAAATCCAGTTAACATTTTAGAATAATGGTCCAGTAGTTAATGTTAATGTATTTATTAACATTAACTATGTATGAATAATTTTGTAAAGCATTTATTAATCATATAGTTCAACATTAACTAATGCATTATTAAAATACAAAGGTGTGCTTGTTAACATTATGCATGCACAGTGAGTTAACATATTTAACTTAAATAACATTAACTAACAAGATATAATGTATTACTAATTGTTTGTTCATGCTAGTTATTGCATAACTAATAGATCGTTATTTTAAAGTGTTACCAAAATCTGTTTCATGTTTTGTAATTCACAGATTTATTTTTGTTTATTTACGGTTATAGATTGCTATATGAGATCTTTATCTCTGATCTGTTGACTTTTAATGTTGAAAATACAACTCTACAATTTAATAAAGTGACTTATATTTGTATTTTAGTAGTTTGAAGCAATATATTGGATATAAAAAAGACAGAATTAAAAAAAAAAAAACAGAAAAATGACTGCTTCTGGGCTGTAGTTTACAACACTAACATAGGCAATAAATATAATTTCAAACTATTAAAAATGTCTATGAAAGTCACTTTTGCAAACTTCAAAAGTAGATAAAGGAAATATCAAGATCCTAATGCAATTCAAAAGCATAAATACACAATAAAACATGAATAACAAAAGATGGAAAATGTTTATTTATAAACTTTTTTAAGCGTGCTCAATAAGTAAAAATGCAAACATACATAAACTGTAATACATACAGTACATTGCTCATGATTAGGCCCACACGAAATCTGCGCATGCAGAAATCCGTAGATTTATAGCCCATCTTTGAGTCTATGTATTTACTTGTGTAAATGTGTGTAAAATTATATTTATTCAGTTTTTAAATTAATTTCATTAATGTTATTGTGATATAATAATAGTAATATTAAAAATGTTCATAGATTTTATTTACAATACAGTTTGTAAAGTAGTATTTTTAGTCTTTTAGTAGATTTATTTTATGAGAGACTTGCTTTGTTAAGTGGTGGATCTAATTAAATTTGCATTGTGAACATTAAATACAAGTTAAAAAGTTCATGTTTTTATTTCATATATTAAGTTTTTAGTCATGATAATCCTAAAATCATAAATTTGCAGATTTTTTGGAGAAAATTCTCAGCAGAAATAGCAAAAAGTGTCCACACATTCTGTCTGGCCCGACTCATAATGTCTCAGATTAAATATAATCTTTAAATCTTAAATCTTAATTTAATATTTAGTACACTATTTTATTCATATATGCATTTAACCTGAATTTAAAAGTGAAATACACACACACATATATATATATACACTATTAATTTTTTCACAACATTTATTTAGCATATATTCTCATAATATTTATGTTTATAATCAAAATGATGCACTAAATTCTTTGTTTCAAAATGATACAACATAAAAGGAGACCAAAACAATATTAAATTTTTTTTTCTCAGTTAAAGTTTAATTTTCATCCAAATTATCTATTTTCTTTACAGATCGTTGTGACTAAATGAGTTATTCTTCCATCAACTCACAAATCCTCTACTTTTCTTAGAAAAAAATAATAAAAACCTAGAAAACTTAATACAGTCCTCATCATATAGAAGTACACCTCACATTGAAAATTTATATTTTATACACTTCCCAGTAAATATAGGTAATATATATTGCTTATTATTAATATATAATGATCATCTTTAAAAATAGAAAGATAATACATTTAAATAAAAAGAAATTGCTTTTTTTTTAAACAAACTACAAAATATCAACTAAATTTTCTATATTTTTTTGTTATTTTTTATTTGTCTTTTAAAATTGTATTTAATAGTTTTCTCTAACATGAATTCGGGTGTACAAGTAAGTAATTTTGTCAGATAAGCTCCAGATTTGGCTTCAGTGCAGAGTAATATGCACAAATAAATTATTGTATAACTTCCCATTAAACATGAGTTTAAAAGAGATTTATGAAGGGTGTACTCATATACGCTGAGCGCTGTACATTCACTAATGCATATTCTTTGTATTTTCTTAGCAATACAATCGTACAAAATAATGAAATGAGGTTTGATAATCAGGTTTGATGATCAAAACCAATCTTTCAGTCTCTCGCATTATCTACTGTACACTGCACTGAATAAATCAGCAAGCAGAAACCACACATTTGAATCAGAACCAGCAATCTGGTCATATATAATGTATTCAAATCTTGTGAGAGTCTGTGTTGTAAAAATGTGCAGTATTGTGGTTTTTCATGATGCACTGAGGACTTTCCAAAGAATGCATGTTGACGCATTTACAAGAAACATGGTGGAAAAAAGCACAATGCTCTGAGGTTAATTTTGGGTGAAACACCTGCACCTTTTTGACCTACATTAGCTTCCACGTTTACAGACGCAACACTGGTTTTATTAGTAGAATCAGTAGGAGCTTTATTTATTGTGCTAGCACACACAAGGAATTAGTGATAAAATAATATTTTAGTAAAATTACCCTTTGAGGTTATGTGCTTATATACAGTATATAACAGTTATTTATTTTTCTTTTTTAATTATTTCCCAAATGATGGTTAACATAGCAAGGAAATTTTTACAGTATGTTTGATAATATTTTTTCTTCTGGAGAAAGTCTAATTTGTTTTATTTCGACTAGAATAAAAGCAGTTTTTAATTTTTTTTAAACACCATTTTAAGGTCAAAATGATTAGCCCTTTTTTCGATAGTCTACAAAACAAACCATCGTTATACAATAACTTGCCTAATTACCCTATTTGGCCTAATTAACCTTGTTAAGGCTTTAAATGTCACTTTGAGCTGTAAAGGAGTGTTTTGAAAAATATCTAGTCAAATTATTTACTGTCATCATGGCAAAGATAAAATAAATGAGTTATTAGAGACGAGTTATTAAAACTTTTATAGAAATCTCAACGTTAAACAGAAATAGGTGAAAAAAATAAACAGGGCTAATAATTCAGACTTCAACTGTATATACTGCATATATAAACTTCTGTAAATATATAAAATTATGTGGATTTCAATATTCCTTTTGAATCTGAACAAATTCAGTATTTCCAGTTCCATTTATTGCCCTTACTTTTTTTCTGAACCACTGATCTCTTTTTGAACTGAACATAACAGTTGCTACTTAACCCTCATTCTGTGAGGAAGGGAACGGAAATGCTACTGTATGTGGAAGTTTTCCACATTGCATTGAAGTTCCCCTTCCACTGTATTATACTTCAGAACAGCAGAAGTGCAATTATTGATGTTTGATAATACAGAAATTCACAGATGTGCACAAAGCAGGGGTGAAATTGAGACGTTATTTAATGCCACACCTGTTTCTTATCTTATCATTTTTGGGAACCAAATTTATTTAATTTTAATAAGAGGTAATTTCCTTTGTTTTGAGTGTAGAATGACGGTTGAAATAGCATATTGTGCTATTACGATTAATTGTTTAAATTATTTGACATTTTAAATCTGTTAAACCTTTATAATAGTATTGCTGAGGTACTGTTTATTTGACCTTTTTAAATCTATTTTATTTATGTAGTCAGAATATGTTTAAATTTAAAATGTTAATAATTTAGATGGGGCTAATAATAATAGTGCTTTTATAGTGATTAGTGATATATACAGTTGAAGTCAGAATTATTTGCCCCCGTTGAATTTTTTTGATGTTTAACAAAGCAAGGACATTTTCACAGTATGTCTGATAATATTTTTTTTATTCTGGAGAAAGTCTTATTTGTTTTATTTTGGCTAGAATAAAAACTTTTTTTAATTTTTAAATTAAGTCTACAGAACAAACCATCATTAAACAATACCTTGCCTAATTACCTAGTTAACCTACTTAACCTAGTTAAGCCTTTAAATGTCAATTTAAGCTGTATAGAAGTGTCTTGAAAAATATCTAGTCAAATATTATTTACTGTCATCATGGCAAAGATAAAATAAATCTGTTATTAGAAATGAGTTATTAAAAATATTATGTGTAGAAATCTGTTGAAGAAATTTTCTCTCTGTTAAACTGAAATTGGTGAAAAAAATAAACAGGGGCGCTAATAATTCAGACTTCAACTTTATATATATGTGTGTGCGTGTGTGTGCGTGCGCGTGTGTGTACGTGTGCGTGCGCGCGTGTGTGTGTGTGTGTATTTATTTATGTATTCATTCATTCATTCATTTTCTGATTGGCTTAGTCCCTTTATTAATCTGGGGTCGCCACAGCGGATTGAACTGCTAATTTACCCAGCACATGTTTTATGCAGCGGATGGCCTTCCAGCTGCAACTTATCACCTGGAAACATCTATAAACACTCATTTACACATACACTACACTCTCAGAAATAAAGGTACAGGAGCTGTCACTGGGGTGGTGCCTTTTCAAAAGCTACAAATTGGTACCTTAAAGGTCCATATTAATACCTCAAGGGTACATATTAGTACCTAAAAAGTAGAAAGGTACTAATATATACTTTTGATGTACCAATTTGGACTCTTTAATTACAAATGTGTACCTTTTGAAAAGGCACCACCCCAGTGACAATTTGTGTACCTTTATTTCAGAGAGGGTACAGACAATTTAGCTTACCCAATTCACCTATACCACGTCTTTGGACTTGTGGAGAAAACCAGAACATACAAACTCCACATAGAAATGCCAACTAAAACTATAAATATATATATTTGATTTTATATATATATATATATATATATATATATATATATATATATATATATATATATACACTGTAAACGATTTCTTGTTAAATTAACAGTAAGTTACTGGCAACAATTATCCAGTAGCTGCTGTATTTCATAAAACAGTAACATTACTGTAATACTAATTACATTAGTATTACATTTACTGTAAAATGTAATACATCATTTTACTGTTGTTGATTTTTACTGTAACACCAATTACAGTAGTGATACACATACTGCAAAACTGAAAACAGTATTTTATTGTACATTTTTACCATGAAGAACTACGGTATTTTAACGTTACTTTCATTATTACTGTATAGTATTTTACAGTTATTAAATGTTATTTTATTTAATTTAATAGTGCTACTTTATAATGGGTAAAAATGTTCAAAAATTGCACAAGTGTTATTTTAACTGTTCAAGAAATACAAGAAAAATAAAGAAACTGAAACTTTAACTTCACAATAAAGGTTTATTGTGTAAACCATGCTAACACAGTAGCAATTATTCAATATAACAAAGCAACAGAACACTAATAAACAATTGATCATTAAAACCAGTCAACAATTAATGTATCAAAAATTATCACAATTTTAAAAACAGGTGAAAATACTGCTACAAGACAGGAAATGATGAAGGCCAAATGATGTGGAAAGGGACAGTGAAAAAGGGCAGGAGCACTTCTGATGATCCTGCAAAAATGACAAGCAAAATCAATCACTGAAGTAAAAACTAATCATCCCTCAAACCATTTAATTCATTCAGAAACGAAACACTGCACTGTTGTTTATATATATATATATCTATATATATATCTATATCTATATATATATATATATATATATATATATATATATATATATATATATATATATATAAATATATATATATAACAGTTATAATATATATAACAGTTTTTTAAATAGTTTTTGTTGGTGAAATACAGTTTGTTGTCAATTCGAAATTACACTAACGTTAATGGGGAAAAGATCAGCGGGCATTGTTCTTGAAGATCGCTAGTCAGGTGTCCACACAGGTGTGTAAAAAATAAAGTCTCATCTTAACTTAATGTCCGACTCTGTATAGCTCGAATATCTGATTCCATGATCACACTACTAGTGCTTCCACGGATTTAAGAGGGGTAAACACAGTTCATTCTGACTTTAAGAGGCTACATATTTAAAATTAAATAAATAAAAATAATCTAATTTAACGTGACTAATGTTAATTAAATACTTTTAGGCTTTTAACACGTATAAATCCACTTCTAACTTACAGATAAGATTGCGTTAGAGAACATGAAAGCCGTGGGTGATTTTTAAAAATAATGCTAATGATGAGTTACTGATATTTGGTTTGCATAAAACAAAGTAATCACTAAGCATTCATTTTTGGCAAAATCTGCAGAGAGGCTCAGCGACACGAGGAAATGTGTTAAAGTTGAGTAGAGAACTAAAGAGCAGTCTGGCATGTCAGCGAGACAAATAAACATTTTATCGAGTCATTTCATACAATTTATTTATTTATTTTTTATACAAACCCTCTAGTGACATTTCCTCAAACTAAATCATCATGACGTTACTGTGCACAGCATCAGTAAAACGTTGAGAATAATTTAAATACTTAATTTGATTCTGATTACAAACTAACATTAAAGCTAAGCTTACAGAAATCCTGTATGCATGACAATATAAAGATGTATTACTCACTGATGTCGAAGCACTTCCAGGTCATCAGAGATGTAGACAGGACAGAATATGTGTTATCAAATGAGCTCTTGTGCAGCCTTTGTTGGACATCCAGGTAGTATGTTCACCCACACTGTAAGAAACAAAAACAGAAACAATTTATTAAAATGTGAGGGATAGTAAACATGTTTGGTCTACAGAGAGAAGAAAATGTTTAATTTAAGCATTGATCCTAATGAATCTATTTCTCAACTACATTTAACCTTATCACGGAAACAGCATTTTTGAGCTTTTAGACCAGGGGTGCTCAACCTTGTTTGCTTTAAATTAGAATTAAAACAATAAATTTCTATGTCAAATAAAATACTTCAGATCTAAATAAAGCAGGTGCTTTTACCTAAAGGTTCCTTCCCTCCAGTTAGTTTGGCTGCAAATCCCTCCACATCTGTGCTTTATTCGGTTTTTGTCTTAAGAGTAACTGGTGTCACATTCCAGGTTCATCACAATCTGAGCTAGAAAGACAATATGGCAAAAGACAAGACACATATAAATAAGTCTCAGAATAAAATATTTAAAAGGATATTTAACTTTTTTGCCACCATTACTCCATGTGTTTTAAATCCGTTTAAATTTCTGTTAAACACTAAAGCAGATATTTTAAAGAATGTTAGTAACCAGTAACTATTGACATCCATATTTGAACCAAATTTCTTTAAAAAATACGAGTTTGTGTTCAACGGAACAAATTAAATGTATAACTATTTTGAAACAAGTGGAGGATGCCAAAGATGCTATTATTTTCATTTTGGGGTGAACTGTCCCTTCAATTCAAGTGTCAAGCAATAGTCATAAAAACTGATGTGTCGCTTGAGGAAAACTAAATCAAGTACTTTCTTTGAACAAGCAGAATCATTATGCCATTGTATTCAGTGATTCTCTTTTACATTTTCCCACTATAAAACGATAGCTTCACCATGCAATCTATGTTAACACAAAAATGAATAGCATAAAATAACATATTGAACTAAACTTACAGTTTCCAGGCTGTTTAAAAAAAAAAAAAACATACACCCAGTAAAATTGCTAATAAACACAAAGACAACAGTTATAGAAAAAAATGTTTGTCTAATATTTACTCAGCACTTGGTAGGCAGATAGCATAGGCTTGGCTGTTTTAACACCAGATTTTTTTTTATCTTAGGAACTGCTGGAAGAAGAAAAAGAGGTTGTACATGAAACTCCTCACAACAAATCTGTGAACAACTTGACATTTAAAAATCTAATCAAAATGAGGAAGACATCAACATTACCTTGAATAATCAAGTGAGGAGAGATTGGTAGCATCAGTTTTTCAACATCAATTACTGTAGCTGAAAAACAGATTAATATAATAAGAGTAAAATAAGACTTAACATTAATTAATCTAAATCTATGGTACAACCATACCAATCTGTATGGGGTTAAAATACATCTGTACACAAATCATTCTCTGACCCCATCAATTTCTCTTAGAATAGGATGGATGGATATATATATATATATATATATATATATATATATATATATATATATATATATATATATATATATATATATATATATAGTGATAATGACTTTGGCTTATATCTGTGTACTCAGAACGTACACTCACTTCAGGTACACCTGAACACCAAAAATTATATGTACAATTAATGACACACTATAAATCAAGCTCATTAACATTATTGAGAAATAGACAATTAATATGTATTTTGTTAATATTAACGTTAGCTTAAAATAATTCAACTGCATTTAATTTTCAGCTCCATTTAATAAAACAGTTAAGACTCATTTCATTATGAGTTTAGTTTAAATAACTAACTTACAGTTGAAAAATTTCACCATAATGATAGCTTAGTCATAATGACTAACGTTATGTGAAGACCAGAGCTTACCTTAACGGTAAACGTTTAACTTTTCATGGTGACTTCGCCTTCATCTCAGTGTTGTGCTGAAATAGAGAATTCATTAATGCAGTTACAATAAGTTAAAGTTATGTTTTTTTCAGGTAACTTAACGTATGGTCAAAAACTCAGTCAAGATAAACTCACTGTATCTAATACCTCGCAAACACTACAATGACCGCCTGGCGTCTGTTATTTCTTGTTTAAAATACCGTTTGTTAACGGATAGCGTGACATAACATCCTACAACTAATGTCACTTAGTTAATTCTTTTAAATTACACACACAATACACAGAAATACTTATAAAACAATCATTTAACGGACAGAATTTGACTTTAAAACACTTACCGAGGATGAATTCGCTGGATGAAAGACGACAGGTGAATTTCAAATTAGGAGAGCCGTTGCCTGCATGTCGAGTCGTGTCCGTTCGGTTCTATGAATCGGCTCCTTAGTGAACAGTAAAGAATCGAATCCGCCTAAAACCGATTCCTTTTTGTATATGATTCATTACTATTTCGTTATACTGCTTGGCCACAAGCATTTATACACTAATTGCATATTGCTGAATGTGCTTGTGAACACGTGTGATCAAATAATTCCCGAGCAAACGGTTCAATTCGGTTCAATACGATTCAGAGTTGCTCGAGTGCTGAACCGAACCAGTGCAAACGTGATATTGATTACAATATGGTAACATTGTTTTTTATTCACTTTACCAGCGAAATTATTACATATATCTGACATTGACAATAAGAATAAAGTTCGTTTGAAGTGTTTTGAGAATTATATATAAATATATATATATATTTTTTTCTCCCAGAATTCATTTCACATCAACAAGCAAATGGTAATGGCGGATGAGAAAGCCCAGCTAATATTATAAATATTGCGTTTAATATGTCACGAAATGAAATTTTAACAGTGTTTCATGCGAGAATGTAGTTCTTACAAACTCAAATCTGTGGTTTATTTATAGATATCATGCGTAAATTTTAAGCGTGCTTTGCCGATAGCGGAGATTCTGACCTCCAGGGTGTCCATCATCACTCATGTATCCGGCGAAACGAGGTTATAATCGGCTAGACATGTGAGACTTGCCCCGGTCTTAGATGGCTCTATAATGAATGTGTTATAAAATTTAGTTTTAACCGTTTTTCATGCGGGAATGTAATGGTTTTAAACTCAAGTCTGTGGTTTATTTATAGAGATGGTGGGTATTTTAAAATATTGTTTTGAAAATGCGGAGATATGTGACCTCCATGGTGATGACGGGTGCCCAAACCTCATGAATCCGTCTAAAGCAGGCTGGTCATTATGACATTTAAGCTGACTTTGGTTTCATGATGAATCAAATACTTTTGTTCCAGTTTACGTTTTGGTTAAGCACAAAGTTATGTTGATTAAAAATGATTTAATATTTTCATGTTAACCTTATAAAATTAAGGTGCAGTACACCCAAATATGGAAAACCAGGGGACAGTTTTATGCACTGAACAGTCTGAAGAAACTGATTATTTTATTTTTCTTCACAAAATACTGTCAAAAAATAAAATAAACATAATAATAATAATATAAAGTGTGTGTAGAGTTTTTCATGGTCATTTGCAGTACTGTATTTAGATGCACAGTAACTGATTTTTTCCCAAAATTCATTGTAAAATCTGCAGTAGCATACTGTTAATCATGTTCACAGTATGGAAATGTTGAGAATACATTATCATACTGTGAAAACAGCAATATATACAGTAACACACTGTGCACAGCTTATACAGTAAACAACTGTTGAGAAATGCAGTATAATACCGTGAAAACAACAGAAATCGTTTACAGTGTATATATATATATATATATATATATATATATATATATATATATATATATATATATATATAAAATCTTTTTTTTAAATACAAGCTAAAAACTCCATAAAGTTGCTCATGTTGCACAGTAACAATAATAAATTATTATTATTATTATTACATTTCATATTTATATTATAAATTTATAGTTCAATATAGTGATCTTTCTTCAACTGCTAGATAGATTGATCAGATGCATTCCCCATTACACAAATAGTAACTTTAAAAATAGCCCCTCTAAAATTGTCCACAAAGCATAAGAATATTCAGCTGTGATGAAAATGTTTCTTTAGCAACATATTGTCATGCTTTCTGAAGGATCATGTGGCATTTAAATTTAAAATAATTCAACCGTAAATGACTACATTACAATGACTAATATATCACAATATTTCAATAAAAGTTCTGCACACAAAAAATATGAAAAATACAAAAATATGTAATCCAAAGTAAATAAATGTATACGTACAGCTTTGGAGTATTGAAGGGCGGCTATCCCCAGACACAAACACCACAGTGAGGTAAAAATGGAGTAACAGGTGTAATCTGGCACAGGTTTAGCCGGTGGTTCTTGCCTTATGTATTCAGGGGGCTGCACGAGGACCACTGGCTCATGCCACACTGCTTGAAGCTGATGACAGTCATGTTGAAATGCAGGATTATCACACTCAGGATACGCTGGAGATAAAGCCTCAGCCATGTCTGACGTCCACACTCCTTCTACACTGCAGGTATACTCTACGTCTCTTCAGTCTTTAGAACGAAGATCAAGAGAATTTTTCGGTAACTAGACCTTTGTGGTAACAGAGAACCACAGGGACCACCGTTTACTTGCACAGTTCCCTGCAGTGAATGTGGAAGGAATGGTTAGTTTTGATTATGTTGTTCGACCTAGTTATCTATCTTATTTTTTCACGTATAGGAGCAGGTGTGGAGCAGGTGTGGCCATTTGTGAATTTAGAGGGGTGGTCTGTCTAAATAAAAAGATATACGCACCCTCTAGTGGTTTTAAACCTTTATGAGTTTCTTGTTTCTCACATAATTATTGACAGGAATATTGACATAATTGGGTGTCATTGTGGCGCAGTGGGTAGCACGATTGCCTCACAGCAAGAAGGTCTCTGGTTCGAGCCCCTGCTGGGTCAGTTGGCATTTCTGTGTGGAGTTTGCATGTTCTCTCTGTGTTTGTGTGGGTTTCCTCCTGGTGCTCCGGTTTCCCCAACAGTACAAAGGCATGAGCTAAATCTTCTGTATTGTAATGTATGTGTGTGAATGTAAAGGTGTTTCCCGGTATTGGGTTAAGGCTGGAAGGGCACCCACTGAGTAAAACATATGCTGGATAAGTTGTCGGTTCATTCCGCTGTGGCAACTCCAGATTAATAAAGGGACTAAACTGAAAAAAAAAAGAATGAACAAATGATTATTGACAGAAATATTTTAAAGAATGATGGAAATGTTTAGTTATTAATATTCATGAGAAAGAAATATGATGGAGGTCACTACTGATTTACAAAATTCTTCAAAATATCTGCTTTTGTGTTCATTTGAGGTGGCACGGTGGCTAGCACTGTTGCCTCACTACAAGAAGGTCGTCGGTTGGAGTCCCGGGTGGGTCAGTTGGCATTTTTGTGTGGAGTTTGCATGTTTCTCCCGTGTACATGTGGGTTTCCTCTGGGTGCTCCGACAGTCCAAAGACATGTGCTATAGGAGAATTGGGTAAGCTAAATTGGCCATAGTGTGAGTGCGTGGGTAAATGTGAGAGAGTATTGGTGTTTCCCAGTACTGGATTTTGGCTGGAAGGGCATCCGCTGTGTAATGCCGGAGTAGTTGGCAGTTCATTCCACTGTGACGACCATTGATAAATAAAGGAACTAAGCCAAAGAAAAATAAATGAATAAATTTGTTTAGTAAAAGAAAGAAACTAAAAGAGTTAAGAAAATGATGACAGTGTGTTTGTTTTTGAATTATGTCTGGTTTCCAGTTGTAAACAGGTCAAATTAATAAATTATTTAATTCAATATCTTATTCATTTTAGCACTTGTATACTTTAAAATGCACTTTTATTATTATTATTTTTATTACCCTTAAATTGGAAGGTTTCAAAAGTGATCTATAGCAATGTCATTTTGGTTCCCCAAGTAAAACTTTCTTTTGAGGAAGTATTTCCTAAATTAGCCACTTTCAAATCTGTTCAGTTGGTGGTACATGATTTTAAATAAATTTAGCCAATATTATAATGGATGATTAGCCCAGAAGAAGTCTCAGAAAAATAAATATCACTCTTTCATTTTCTTTTCGGCTTAGTCCCTTCATTAATCAGGGGTTTGCGGAATGAACCACCAACTTATCCACCATATGTTTTATGCAGCAGATGCCCTTCCAGCCACAACCCAACACTGGGAAACACGTATACACTCCTGCATTCACACACATACACACTCAAAAAAATCAACTAGGCATGTATTGGATTTACAAAATAAAAATTTGTCAGATTGAAAAGAACAAATTAAGTTTACGTATGTTAAATGATTAATTCATGTTATTTGAAACTGAATCAAGAAATAATCAAATTAATTTGATCAGAACATGTTGATTCAATGAGACTGAGACGCTTCAAATCGACAACTCTCACTCTGGAGAGTCACTTGGCGCATATCAGTAGGTGGCGGTAGTGCGTTTGGATGTCACCATACGAAAACAACAAGAAGAAGTATCACCGCATGTTTTCGGCACAGTTTGGGAATTGGTTTTCCCAAGAGCTTGAATGTTATGCATGTTATGTTGTTGGCTATATGTTTCCAATACATTTTATACTTTTACATTTTGAATAGGAGTACCAAAGTGAAGAAAGCTGTTTAAACTCAATTGGTAAAAAAAAAATGATGTTAACGTCCTACAGGTATTGCTTGGGGATCAGTTTTCTTAAGAGCCAAGGTTATTTTGTTGGCTAAATGTTTCTTATACATTTTATATTACATATTACAATTTTGATATTATATAACATTTTCAGAATATTAAAGTAGAAATTTGTTCAAATGTGATCCAAAGACATGTGGTACAGGTGACTTGGGTAAGCTAAATTGTCCGTAGTGTATGAGTGTGTGTGTGAATGTTTCCCAGATGGGTTGCGGCTGGAAGGGCATCCGCTGCGTAAAAACTTGCTGGATAAGTTGGCGGTTCATTCTGCTGTGGCGACCCCGGATTAATAAAGGGACTAAGCCGACAAGAAAATGAATGAATGAATTTAAACAACAATATTGAACAAGACATTTATCTAGCTGATTTAACAAGACATAATTTTGTTAAAGTAAAGCTTTAGTGTTACATTGAGTAAGTTAGAATCATTTTAATTAGAATAACACAATACAAACACTTTGAGTCAATTAGTTGCAAAGAAGTTAGACTGACATATTGAAACCATGTTTTATCTACAAATGTGCTTTGTGTTCATACAACATGTTCAAAGCAGTTCAGGTTTACTTGATTGGATTAGATGCATAAAGGGTGCCACGATTAAATCATGTTCATTCAACAATTTTTTATTTGAGTGCACTATGGCCAATTTAGCTAATTCAATTTACCTGTAGCGCATGTCTTTGGACTGTGCGGCGAAACCAGAACACCTGGAGGAAACCCAGGCAAACACAGGAAGACCCACTTGGATAATAATAATAATAATAATAATAATAATAATTTCTCTAATTAAATTCTCGTTTGAGATATATTAGGAAAATATATCAACCAGCATACCAAAGCATTGTGTCCTCCCCCCTCTTCCTTTCAGTTTCTATGGAATATAACGGATAGGTAACAACCCACCTTTTTAAAAACTTTTCACGGTCACCAGCAGTCTGCACTGGCTGGATCGCTAAAGAACTACAAATCTGCCACTTTAATGAACTACAAATGCCATCATGCACTTCACTCAAACAACAGGTCCAGATGCCCCTTGATTGCAAACACACAGCTGAAGCAGTTTAGGACTAATCATTTGGACTATGTTGGACTATCTTTGCTTTACCTGTACCATTGCCTGCCTGACTACTTCTTAATAACACTGCACATGGATCCTCAACTCTGTTGCACTTGCGTGTTACAAAACCGATTTTTTTTTTTTTGTTTCAGGTGACTTTTTTTAGTTCTGCAATGTCTTCTACTTTCATTTGAGAGGTCTTTAAAGGAAGTGGAAGAGAAGGGTTTATCGCCAGTGAGGTGGTAAACCTTTTCTCATTCTGTGGTTTCATGCATGCAAAACATCTAACCTCAAACCAGCTCATGCCAGGAAGAGTCAGCATGCATTTATAGCTTGCGCACACAAATAAGCAAACCTCTACATTTGAGGATTTTCTTAACCATTTAAAAAACAAAAAAAAAAAAACATAATTTAAATGGAAATGACCAGGTGCAGATGCAAGCTGAGCTGCATACAATGCTTTTAAAGGGCACACCGTTAGGTCACAATTAGTGACATTAAAGTTACTAACTCTATTGGATGCATTGTGTCTGACATTTCATTCTCAGCTTACACATGCTAGTCTGCAGTCAGATAGTATTGCATTTTCCAGCACTTTTACTCTTTGTGATGTGTGGTCGAAATTGGCTTTTTATAAACTGTATCCCTTCCTACTCAAATGACTGCAAAAAATACTTGTGCTCTTATGTGATATGTTTAATTATTTTTTTTAAGGAAAACCGTAAATGTATAAGTTAAAGAGCCCCTATATTTGCATTAAAAAGGGTCATATTTTGGTTTTGGGGTCTCCAACAACAGGATGATATGCGTGCAAAGTCAAAAAACATATTCATTGTCTTATAATATGTGTTTATTTTACCTAAATATTTCAGCGACTCCCATATGAATCGATCAGCGGTTCATTTGTTCCCAAACCCGTCCTTAGCATGAAGCTAATCTGCGGTGATTGGTCCGATGACCCAGTCTGTTGCGATTGGTCAACTGCGTTCAACACGAGACAGCAGCCAGAGAGTATATAAGAACCCAATGCAGGAGTACAATAAATCAGTGCAGTTGCTCTACTCTTAAACCTAACCCCAAGTAATAACAATGAGACGCATTTAGTATTAATCCACACAGTGGTAAAAGCTGAACTATTTAGAATGTTGACCGCACCGTGTGTGAGGAACAGCTGATGGTGGCCATAGCAAAAGCAGACATCAGAGGATTGGCAGTTCAGAAACGCACTTATTCAGTTCAGAGACCGCAATTTTAGTGACACTTACATGTTATGATCTGGAGGAAGAAGAAACTGGTCTATATGAACTGTAACAGAGCGTGTGCACGTCTAGAACGTGCTGACGTGAGACATCTGCTTTAGCGAATCAGAACAGTCAGACGCGTTCACGTCCGCGCGGTTTATAAGAATAAAAGCCTTTGAATATTTTTCCAGACACATTAAGCTGATAGAAATTAGGCAGATAATGTTTATATGTTCATCTTAATGCCAACCGTGTAAATAATTATCGATAAGATGCTTATGAAAAGCCGTTGATTGTTTACCTTCAAGCTTTGCGTGTGCCAGTGAAACAGCCTGTGAGCGCCAGAACACACATATCATGTACATCTCGACATGGCAACAGGGTTTTCAGCGCTGTGTGCGATCTCTGGGTATTCTCCCATTACTTTAATCCAGAACACCGGCAGAGTTGTTGTCCTGAACACTGTTTTAAGGCCGCCGTCATTTACGATCTCCAGCAGTTGGTCTTCTTGCACGGACATGCTGGATTCAGCTGATTTGTTGACGAATTGGTCATGTATCCATTCCCTAGCCGTTTGTGGGTCCTTTGAGGTTGGGAAGTAGCGCTCAAACTCCTTTAACAGTGAAGATTGATGATTGTGCACCAGCTTGGTGAGTGAGGGCGCAGGCTCAGTCTCACACAAAATCCCCGCTAATGTTTGAAACTTGTCCAATATGCCTCAGTTTGGCTTTAAATGCAGCTACTTTATCTGCCAACTTAAAGGGCCATGAAACCCCCTCGTTTCAGCAGGGTGTTTTCACACCACTTTGGAAAAAGTCAGAAAAGTGGGCGTGTCCAGCTCTGTTTAGGGGGGAGTGTCGGAGGAACTAAAGTGGGAGGGTGTGGGAGTGTCTATTTGGGCACGCGCAAGTTTCAGAGTCAAAATACACACAAACACACAGGAAAAAGTGATGGTGTTTAACCTACATGGACATCTGTAGTCGAATTATTTGCCAAATTATTAAATGGTGGACTTTAACTGCAGTTTGGCTCTTTCATTCAGGGAATTCATTCATGCCCCTCGCGACAAACGAGATATTTGATCCGAGTAACTGCTCTAAGCGTGTATTTTTCATGCAATGTTTGATACCGCACGGCGAATGAGAGAAAAAAAAAACTCAGCATTTCCCGGAAACTTAGATGCACACGGCAGGTAGCGTCAGAAAGCCGCGTGTGTTATTCCGGTCACAAAATGCGGTAAAAACCCTACACGAGGTTAAAGTTTGGTTGTGGTGCGATACGAACAAACTGAAAAAACAAAGAGCACTGCTCGCTCACTTACCAAATGTGTAGAGACAGGACAATCACCAGCAACTAGAGCCGCATCTTTATGAAGAGAAGACTACAAGCGAATCCGGATCTCAGCGTTTTCAGATGAGAACAGCTCTCAGTTAAACAATGTTCCTCCTTAAACACGTAAGTTATTGTTGTCGAGCGTCGCGTACACTGTAATCCACACGTGAGTCTGAGCTCTCACAGAGAGAAAATGAAAACGAAACTTAACTGTAGCAAACTATAAAAGCAACACTTCACGCTTGTTTTGCCAACACAACGTGGTGTGTCTGTAGTCTAAGCACTAATGAATAATATGACAGTAATGAATATTAATGAAGTTGCACAATAGAGCGCGCTGATTGGTTTGAACCAAGCCTTACTCATGCATTAATGCATCACACTGTAAGACGTAATAAGACACACTCTGGCACAGACTCCCAGTCTGCACGCTGGAATACACGCTATTATGTCATGGCCGTGACGCAGCTTCAAAAATTCGTTTCAAACCGGAAGTACGAATTTGCTTGAAATAACGCAAAAACAACCAATTTACACTTTTTAGTGAAATATAGGTGTCTTAATAGTGTTTTTAGCAGTGTGGGACACATATCCGACTGTCAACAGCTCAAAAAATGTGTTTAGGTGTTTCGTGACCTTTTAAAGATAATTCATTCTTGTGCGGCCTGGTACTGATTGATCCACGGACTGGTACCGGTCCGCAGCCCAGTGTTTGGGGACCACTGCTCTAAACTATGGCTTGGAATGGCTGTAGCTCAGAGTTTTGAGTAGTCTCGTTTAGTCCTCCATAAGGGTGCCCAGATGCCTCGTTTTTCCCCCATGAAAGTTCCTTATTTCCCAGAAAAGTTTGTTATTTCGGCTTACCATGAGAATGGTCCAATCAAAGCTAGACTAACCAAACAAGCATTCTTGCATAAAAATAATATCAGTGGCAGAGAGCGCTGTTGAGTAATTTTTCAACCTTTCTGACTGCACTTTCATTTAATAGCTTCTTTCCTAGCACTTTCACTTCCATCTAGCTTCATATTAATCATTTATGTTTTATTTTATTACCCTCTGGACTCTGCGAAGTTCCTTAAAGTGTGTGAAAAATAGTTCCTATGTAATGGTCAATCAAAAATATCAGCAGCAGAGGGCTCTGTCGAGTAACTTTTCAGCTGTTCTGACTGCACTTTCATTTCTTCTTTCCTAGCACTTTCATTTCCATCTAGCTTCATATGAATCCTTTATGTATTTTATGTTTTATTCTCTGAACTCAAATTTCATTTAAGTGTGAAAAATAATTCATATGGAATGGTTTATTTAAATAATCACCAGCAGAGGGCGCTGTTGAGTAACTTCAACCATTCTGAATGCACTTTCATTTCCCAGCTTCTTTCCAAGCACTTTCATTTCCATCTAGCTTCATATTCATTCATTCATTCATTCATTCATTCATTTTCTTTTAAGCCTATTCCCTTTATTATTCTTGGGTTGCCACAGTGGAATGAACCATCAACTTATCCAGCACATGTTTTACACACCGGATGCCCTTCCAGCTGCAACCCATCACTGGGAAACATCCATACACGCTCATTCATACTCATATACTACGGACGATTTAGCCTACCCAATTCACCTACCACGTTTTTGGATTTGTGGGTGAAACTGGAGCACCCGGAGGAAGTCACTGCGAACATGGGGAGAACATGCAAACTCAAGACAGAAATGCCAACTGAACCAGCCAAGGCTCAAACCAGTGACTGCTGTGAGGCGAACATGCTTCCCACTGTGCCATCGGGCAGCCCTAGCTTCACATTAATCATTTATTGATTTATTTATTTTTATGGCTCTCTAAACCCTTTAAAAAAAGTTAAAGGGCTCTATTTTGACGGTCCAAAACGCAGGGCGCAAACGCTTTCAGAGCATGTCAGAACGCATTTTTGCTAATTTAAGGACGGGAAAATCTGCTTTGCGCTGTGGAGCATGGTTTAAAGGGGTTGAGTTTATTTTCTTAATGAGTTATAGGTGTGTTTTGAGAATAAACCAATTAGAGTCTCATCTCCCATTCCCTTCAAGAGCCAGCTGTGTCGCGCCAGTGGAAGAAATTAGCATTTCACTAGCAAACAGTTAACAGTTTTTTTTTTTTAACAGAAAACTTAAACAGAGCATCTACTGCGTAAGAATGAGAGATAATGGATCTACTTTCACATTCGCTCTTGGATAGGGAAACCTTTACGCACAGACATCAATTAGTCTATAAATAAATAATTTTGTTTGTTAAGCGCAAATATTCGTTTCAAAACTATTTCTAAATTCAGTTCTAATTTCCAGCAAACAAATAAATGAACAATAATAACAAAGTGTGCTCAAAAAACCTGAGTTGTAAAAACCTCAGAACGCCTTCCTTTTTAGACCGGAACGCCTATGGGCACACATATGAGCGCTAATGCATTTGCTTTTTAAACAGCGTAGCGCAACACCTCAAAACGACTCTTGCGCCAAGCTGAAACTAGCAAAAGACTACTGTGCCGCGCCTTGCGCCACATTGCGCCAGGTGTATGATAGGGCCCAAAGTGTGTGAAAAATGGTTCCTATGTAATGGTTAATTTAAATAATCAGTGGCAGAGGGCGCAGTTGAGTAACTTGTCAACCATTCTGACTGCACTTTCATGTCCTAGCTTCTTTCCAAGCACTTTTTTTCCATCTAGCTTCATATTAATCATTTATTTATGTTTTACTCTTTGAACTTTGCAAAGTTCATTAAAGTGTGTGAAAAATAGTTCCCATGTAATGCTTAATAAAATACAATCAGCAGCAGAGGGCGCTGTTAAGTGACTTTTCAACCATTCTGACTGCACTTTAATTTTCTAGCTTCTTTCCTAACACTTTTATTTTCTAGCTTCTTTCATTTCCATCTAGCTTTAAATATCTTTCTTTTACTCTCTGAACTCTGCAAAGTTTATTAAAGTGTGAAAAATAGTTCCTATGTAATGGTTTATTTAAATAATCACTAGCAGAGGGCGCTGTTGAGTAAGTTTTCAACCATTCTGACTGCTCTTTTATTTCCATCTAGCTTCATATAGTAATAATCATATATATATATATATATATATATATATATATATATATATATATATATATATATATATATATATATATATATACTTTTTTTTTTTTTTTTACTTTCTGAACTCTGCAAAGTTCATTAAAGTATGTGAAAAATAGTTCCTATGTAATGGTTAATAAAACGTAGCAGAGGGCCCTGTTGAGTAACTTTTCTGCCATTCTGAATGCACTTTTATTTAGCTTCTTTCCTAGCACTTTCATTTCCATCTAGCGTTATATTAATCATTTATGTATTTATGTTACTCTTTGAACTCTGCAAAGTTCATTAACGTGTGTGAATAATAGTTACTGTGTAATGCTTAATAAAAAAATCTGTATCAGAATACTATAGTACCAATAGAGGGAGCTGTTGAGTAACTTTTCAGCCCTTCTGACTGCTCTTTCATTTCCACCTAAGCTTATTACATTCTCACAGTGTTTATCTAGCGTCATAATTATCATTTTAACAGAGAATGTGAGGAATAACAAGCTTAAAGCTAAATCATCCAATGCAATCCTTGCAAACCATGCAAAATCCACACACATCTTTATAGTGGCTTTGAGAAGCGGCCGGCAGGGTGTCAGTCAGCTGGAGACGGAGAACAGAAAACATTGATACAGGTGTTTTAGAGACTTTTGGTTTATTTTAGTGTTCATGTTTGACCGATACTGACAAATTTTCCACACAACAAATAAAAACAAACTCTTACTGTAATACTACAAGCGTGTCAGTGGGCTAAAAAACAAGCACATGACAATACCCCAATGTAAATATTACGGGTCGTTTATAAGCATTGACAGCATGAACTAGTTACTCAAAACAATTCTGAACAGTAAACTACTTCATATATAATGCAATAGTGTAATATTTACTACAGCTTACAGTAATATTTGATTAAAGGTTTCCATATGAGACTGAATCAAGCCACATAAAAATCCTTCCCTTTCATACTGTACCTACATCCAACATAACTTAATACAATTTCTGACAGGATAAAAAAACAGAACAATTTATATTGATTTTGGTAATTGGTTTAAATTAACTGATATTAAAAAGACACATCTGGCATTTAACAAAAATGGATTTTCTCTTTCCTCCTGTATGATCTGAAGCAAACACAGAGTGAAAACAGAAAACCATCATCCTATCAGGTTCCTCGTCTTAAAGAGAAATGATTCCTCTGATAAACCAGCACATGTGATGAAAGAAGGCGGGACCGTCTCCTCTGATTGGTTCAGGTCAGCAGGTTTTTAGCATTCACTCGCCCTCGCTGTAAAAGAGAAAGTGTTGAAATTAAAATAATTTAAGTTATTTAGATGAAATATATGGTTTTTCTACTTGTATTTTGTATACTGTTAGATTTAAACTGTGTGCGTGCGTGTGCGTGTGTGTGTGTGTGTGCAAAAAATGCTTGAGATTTCAGTATTTTTGTGCTATTTTACAAATTTATTTCTGTACATTATATTTGTGTCAAAAGTTACTTAACTCTTTTGTGCATTGTTTTTGTGTAACTATAATATAATATAATATAATATAATATAATATAATATAATATAATAATGTATAAAAATATAATTAAATATATTTTTTTCCCCTGGAATCTATTTATAACATCATATTGTAATACTTCATTAAAGCAAGTCTGCCAGGTAAGAGGGTCAAATTTTTTTTTGAGAGTTTTAAGAGAGTTTTAAATACTGCATTTACTGATATTTCCAGAACTTTGTTTTTTTTGGTGGACCAAAAATATTTCCTAAAAATTTGATACACATTTTTTACATAATGCATCTTTATAAAAAAATAGAATCTGTTAAAGGTTTTAATGAAAAACTATAGCTTCATTAAATTATAGCCTTTATCGAAAAACTATTTCTCAGGATTTGGTCATATGAATAATACATAAATAATAATAAATAAAAAAAAAATTCTAGCCTCTCTTGTAAAAAAAGTCAATTTGAAAATTTATAGATAACAACAATAGCCTAGTTAGTATTAAAATGCACTTTAATATGGTCTGTTTTTGGTGCTTTGCGACTTTTTATTTGGCCCAACATTTAGAAGAAAAGTTACTTGTGAATGTTTTCTTTGTTTAACAACAATACAATAGGTTCATCAGTGAAAGATGACTTCATTTGCATCAGATTGTATGTTTTCTTGCACAGCAGTAATAATTGTTTACATTGACCAAAATTGATTATCAGAAGTCTCGCTGAAGTGACAGCCGACTCATCTTCAATGGGTTACAATTTATGATGGCATAGCAGTCAAAATAGGACAAACGAGCTCATGTATGGGACAAATTCTGGACCTTTGTCAATGGGGGGTGGGTCATTCAAACCCCCCTGGCTATGGGACTATATGGGAAAGCAGGAATGAAAGAAACGTGGGATAAAAAGTAACAAAATCGATTCTCTTGAAACCCTGACAACATCTGTATTCCAGGCTATAACAACACATTCTGCATGCAACCCTTGATGGAGCTGCTAAATATCACCTGATATCGGTACCGTGTACAGTTAACTCCAAATTTCAGCTTTTAGTAACAAAAAGTAAATTATTGTAGTGGTTATTTTTTCCTTATTACAAGTTGTGTTTCCTTTTTCATGCATTACACTAATGATCAATCTACAGGTTATTTAGTGCAATAACACATAGTTTATCTCGAAGTTTTTCAGTTTAAAAGCAAATCAGGTTTAAATGGCAAGAGTTCCTGTGCGGATAAAGGTAACACTGTTATTTATGTCCTACTGCTAATAGACAAACCTTATTTTTCACTTCCACATTTTGCAGTGTTTGGAGTCAGATGCTTTAAAAAAAAATTATGAATTTTGCCAATAATATTTTAAAAAATATCTGGAAATGTGAACATTTTGCATTGTTGGGTTGCTTTTGAAACATTTGATGGAACTGAAACTGAAAATGCAGTTTAATGTATTCTGTAATCAGAATTTCAAAAATCAATCTAGCAATAAAGCGACTCTGGCTTCTTTCCATTTAAATATGATTAATGAATTTTCTAGCAATAACAAACTCCGCTCAAAAAACGTGTAGCTCCATCTTTCTTTCTTTCACTTTTCTATATTGTAATATAACTCAAAACAATCCAATAAGGGCAGAGCAAACCATTACAAACAAAAGAGTAGGGGTGAAATCAACAATTGTACACAACTAAACATGTTTAACTTTACATGAATCAGAGCACTATTAATAAATTATATTCAATTAAAGTATAGCTCTTACAATGTTTTGCAAAAATAAAGGACAAAATAAGTTTGCGATGAACATTAACAAGGTTATAGTCAGAAATATTTGTAATAAACAAGATTAAGCCAGTAAATCTAGTAAGTATTGTTACTTTTGACCAACCTGTGTGGTACTTCCCTCTCTACTGACGGGGTCAAAATTAACAATGTGCAACTTTAGTTTAAAGTGAAGTTATGTTGGAGTTGTTCTGCATTGATCCCAAATAACACCTGATTTTGATAGAGCACTTTTGTGAGTTAGTAACCACAGCAAAGGTATATTTCTGCTTAACATTATCCTTTAAAATGAGTTTTTTTATTAAAAATGTTATGCTCGTCCCCTCTCTCCCCCTATAGTATATCTTTTTTATTCCTGAAATCTACTTATAATATTTTTTTATGGCAGTTCATTTGTCTGATATAAGAAAGTTTTATAACTACAAAACAATTTCCTGCAGCTTAGTTAAAATAAAACAAACATTTGCCTTGAAAAGGAAGCTTTGAGTTCAGGAAAGGAAAGTAACAGTGTGTTTTCATTCTACAATGACCTCTTCAATCTCAATAGATCAAGCAAAACTTGACACTCACAAAATGACCCCGTTTAATTATTCAAACTCGGCTCCGATTAGCAAAAGCCTTTAATTAAATGCCAATTCTTTTCATCTTCGCTATAGAAAATAAGATACTGGATAAAATATTTACATCATGCATCTTTGTATCCTGTTTCTCCGGCCTCACCCTCAGGGATCATGGAGAGTAAATACGCCCAGGGGAAAATAAATGACTCATCCTGGAAACGGTGTGTGTGTGGTGTTGTGGAGACCAGACATACGGGCCCACCGCGACACACACACAGGGCACTGGCACAGCAATAATGAGCAGATGGGGTTCATACAGTACGTGCAGCGCACGGCCATCAGACAACATGAATTATTGTGGCAGGTTTTGTAAGGGAACTTGAAATGCTGATTTACTGTATATTATCAGCTTCATGTTGCCGCACTGTAAACTTATTCGTAAATAAATAGCTGTCTATATATATTTATTCATTCATTATGCTTTTGAACTGCATTACGTGACCTTGATCTATTCTCCAACAACTGCTGATGTTGACAAGTTTGAAAAAGTGATTTTTATTGAAATTTTTAATAGCTTGAAGTGATTTTTCTATGTTGTTTTTAATTTAATTAATGATGCTAAACCTGGTAATAAACCACCTGTACTTTTTCCGTTGTATTACTGGATATAATTTCGGTCCCACTTTATATTAAGTGGCCTTAACTAATATGTACTAACACAGGAATTAATAGTTTGTTACAATGTACTTATTGTGTAAATACATGTATTTATTTAGTACTTATGCTTGATTAAATACCGGTATGTAACTACATCTGTAATTAACTTCTGTGATTACATTTGTAAATACACTGCTGACCATTCCCTACACCTTAACCCACCCTTAAACCTACCAATACCACTAAACCTGTCCATAACCCAACCCCTATTATCCCAACTCAAGAGCACCACGTGTTCTCAAATACATTAGGAACACAGTAAGTACATTGTATTTATTTTTTGATACAAGTACAAAGTAGTTAAGGACACTTAATATAAAGTGGGACCATAATTTCTTATACAATATATTGTTTCAAACTACTAAAATGTCACTAAATATCACTTTCACTCCCTGAATTATTGGCACCTCTGTTTATTTTTTTTCCACAATTTCTGTTCAATGGAGAGAAGTTTTTTCAACACATTTGTAAACATAATAGTTTTAATAACTCATTTCTAATAACTGAATTATTTAGTCTTTTCTATGATGACAGTAAATAATATTGTACTAGATATTTTTCAAGACACTTCTATACAGCTTAAAGTGGCATTTAAAGGCTTAATTGGGTTAATTAGGCAGGTTAGGATAACAGGTTAGTAAGTTATTGTATAAAGATGGTTTGTTCTGTAGACTATCAAAAAAATATATACCTTAAATGGGCTAATCATTTTGTCCTTAAAATAGTTTTTAAAAAATTAAAAACTGCTTTTATTCTAGCCAAAATAAAACAAATAAGACTTTCTCCAGAAGAAAAAAAATATTATCAGACATACTGTGAAAATTTCCTTGCTCCGTTAAACATAATTTGGCAAATATTTAAACAAGAAAAAAAAATTAAAAGGGGGGCTAATAATTCTGTCTTCAATTTTTATAAAACGAAATTTTAATAATTAACAGATTTTTTATCATGTGGTTTATTGATTGTGAACTGTTCGGCCTACATTTTTGCACTTAGATTTTAAATCTTGTTTCTAGTCCAAATATCAACAAATTCCTACATCAAGAAGCATTTTCTAGAAAAGTAATAGCATTGTCTTGTTTTCAGAAATATTATGCCCAAATGAAGTGAGCTTGTTCTTAAAACAAGCTAAATAATTTGCCAATGAGTTAAGTGTTAAGTTAATCTTATTTATCATTTTGACATAAGATTATTTTACTTACACCATTAACAGATTATTTTTATATTTGGCTTAGAAACGAGATAAAAAAAAAAAAAGTAAGAAAAGCGTTTTTGCTGTGCATATTTTGCTGCAAGTTTCAGATGACAAATCCACTAGAGGGTGCTGCATACATTTTTGAGAATTGGAAATACATTTTGTAGTACACTTCAGATACACGTCCTCCTTGTTTTTTTGATATGTATTTGCTGTTGTGCAATGAACTGCATGAAAATAATTCTTTATTTGTCAATATTATCTCAATGTAAAAAAAAGAGTACAAAGGAACAAACATTTTGCTCTTGTACTGCCCATTTTTCATTTTTACCTAGAAGGTGTATATCTATAATGTAGACTAAACCATGTATTTCTATAGACCATGTGTTGGTTTAGGAAGATGACAGTGATCATACCTGTGTCGTTGAGCATTGCTTGAGCGTTACTTCCTGTCCTCCTCCTATCAAAACAGAGATGTGCTTAATGTAAATTTATGTACTGCACTGTCCTCTAATGTATAGAACACTACCAAAAATGTTCATATTTCATTGGTTTGCATTACAAAATGTCTAAACATTCTTAAAATAAGAAACAAGCAAAAATTACATAGGATATTAAGTTCTTAGAAATGCAGACAGAATTTAAGAAAGTCGGTGATGTAAGTTAAAGTATTTGTTCACTCAAATATTAATTTCTATTCTAACTCAATCTATTTAAAGTTTGTTTTTATGTTCAACACAAAGGAAGATAAGAGGAAGAATGTTAAAAACTGGTAGCCATTAACTTAATCTTTTTTTCTACTATAGAAATAAATCGCTACGGGTTTTCAGTTGTGTTTAAAATGTGTTATTTTGAGAAACCTATAAAGGTTTTGAACCAACTGAGGTTGAGTAAATTTACATTTTGGGTGAACTACCCTTTAGTGTAAAAAGAAAACAAGTCCCACTTGGCATTTTTAAAGGATTAGCTTGCTTAATTTCTTTATTTTTTATTGTAAAATTGTATAACCCTTTTTTCTTAATGTAGTTAATGTCATCTTGATTTAGTTTTTTGTATTGGAAAATAATGTACAAGTTCATTATACCTCTTGTCCTGGTTGAACTTGCATCTGCAGTGGCCACCTGTAATAATGGCAAAACACAAGATGTTTTAATCAGGTACAGTAGAGTGGATCAAACGGCAATATTTTATACCTAAAACTTAAACATTTAAGGTAGCTTTTAATAGAATTTATGTTTTTATTATAGTTGCTTTGTTTTTTAATTTTGTATGCATGTATTCTTGCATGTATATTTACTTTTGTATTTTTTTATATCTATGAAAAATGCTGAGATGCTTCTTTTAAAGTCGCTATAAAAATAAAGTTTATTATCATTATTATGAATGGTTATTATTATTATCTCAAAATTTAAAGAAAAAAAAAAAAGAAACATGACTATAGTATGTATGCATTTCTGTGTTGCCAATCATCTAATTTATTGTCAATGCAAATAATTTAGGAAAATCCAGTGGGTTTTTTTCAGTGAGCACAGATTCAGGATTTGTTGTTACAAGTTAAATGTGTCAGCTTTAGATCAGTTCAATAAACAGGGAAAAAACTACCTAATATAAATAATTCAACAAACATTCCCCATTAAAATGAATAAAATGTTAAACAGATCTAAACAAACACAAAACAAATATTGAGTTTTGAACAAATCACTTCAATGATTGAGCAATTAATTGAAAATGAATTAGCATTTTTGATGAATCTATTGAATTTTTATTTATGGTTACTCAGTCCTAAATGAATCCCTTGATGAAAGTTTTTAAAAAAAAAAAAATCTGTTCAGAAGGATTCATGCTTACATTACAGAAAAATGTCTTCAGTCTTGCAACAAACATAAAGATTTGTGCTCATCCAACTTATTCATTTAGTTTAGAAATTAGTTGGTTACGTCAAAAACAAAATGGAAAAGTCAGTGAAAAACTCACTTAGGAGAATAGTGATGCCAATCAGACATAAAACTGCTGCTAAGATCAGACCTCCGACCCTCAGTCTGTGATAATCTAGAGAGAGACAGAATGAAAACCTAAAAAATAATCTCAAAAACGTAATATGATACTTTTATGATAGAAAGTTTAAAGTTTTATGACAGATTTTGCTTGTTAAAATGTAAAGAAAATATTTAAATATTAAAAAAAAAAACCTCACCAAAAGAGAAGGGATCATCCTCTGCTGCAAAATGCAAGGCAAAAAAAAAACATTTAATTTTAATTTAACATTGTTTTATCACTACATATACATAAATAAACGAAACTGAGAAGACTTACTGGTCTGCTGACCCTCTGCCAACACAAGGGGCACAACTACAAAAGCACAATAAAGTTTATCATCAAAATAGCACCTTAAGAAGGTTTAGTCACAAGACAGTATTTAAAAAAAAAAATCAACTTACATGTCAAGAACACTAGTGCCAAAGATTTCATCATAACAATGTGGATTTAGCCTGCAATACAAAATAAGGTCTCCATTAAAAACAATACTATCATGTAATATGCATCAACATGAAATCTGTAATCGTAATTCAGATTGTTGGCTTATACACTATCATCAACAGCTACAGTAACGGTTACTTTAAAAGTCATGTATATTACAATTTAGAGTCACTTATTTAATTAAAAAATTAATATGAATGTATGTTATGTTTATTGTAAAAAAAGAGTTGGGTTCCACACAATCAATTTGTGTTGGTACACCATCAAAGAATTAAGTAAACTTTTTTTTTTTTTTGATAAGTATTTTTATTGACAGTATACATAACATTGTGTAGAATGTGAAATTACAAGTAATATCAGGATTTTTTTTAACAATTAGCAAAGACAAATGATAATAACAAAAAAATAAAAAATTAAAATAAATAAAATAAAAAATTTAAATACAAATTCAACCCACCCTGCCACCCCCCCATCCATACAAGGTATAATTGTCACAAATTTTGTCAAAACATTTCTCATTTTGATGTTACGTTAAGAAAGTTGAAATGGTTGATGATAATGGTACATAAAAACAGTAATGTCCAGAATGATGCACAAATAAATTACATTTACATATATGATAAAACATTAAATTAAAACAATAACATAAAATAAGAGAATGTAAAAACAACAAAAAACACTAGCAAAACTAACAATAGTTATATGAAATAATCAGTTATTAAAGTCTAACAGAGGTAATGTGTCCAGAAATGGTCCCCAAATATAATCAAAGTCGGTAGGCTTTTGTCTGACAGAATACAATATTTTCTCAGGAGTACTATAAGATACGAGCTCATTGATCCAGTGTTTTTTCTCAGGGGGGTTCACAGATTTCCATTTTTGAAGTATGCATTTTTTAGCTGCAGTGCTTGCAAGCAAAATAAAATAGCTGCTGTGGTAGGTCAACTGAAGTGAACTAATATCACCTAGTATCCAAATTTTAGGATCTGGATCAATTTGATTATAGGATATTCCCGAGGATGTTGCAATGACAAACTTCTAGAATGTCTCCAAAACTGGACAGCTCCAGGGCATATGAAGAAGTGTCCCAGTAGATATCTTACACCTTTGACACATGGCAGAGGTCTTGGAACTAAGTTTGTTTAGTCTATAGGGGGTGTAATATGTTCTATGCAAAATATTAAATACAATTTGTCTGTGTTTAGTGGATACCAATACAGTTTGTGATGCTTCTAAGAGAGTAATCCAATCACTGTCGGTGTAAGCACACTCCAAGTCTGATTCCCATTTTTGCTTTAAAGAGAATCTTTGGTAAGCAGGGAGATTGTTATTTAAAGGAATTAAGTAAACTTAAGTAGATTTAACATAAAACTATTAAAATGTCCCCCAAAAAACTCTTTGTTGTGTTGTTTAACTCAATTTAAATAAGTAATGTGAACAAACAGTAAACGTAATTTTTTGAATACTATTTATGCTTTTTTTTTAAACCCTCCTGCTGTCGTGTTCACCTCATACTGCAGTGTTTTAACTGCTATTAAATTAGAACAAAAACCAAATTTTTATTCAACATTCTTTAGCAGTGAACAATGTCTCTAAGTTGCGTTTAACATGAATTTATAGACTTGGACATAAAATAACAGCACTAAAAATACAAATAGTGAGTGAGTTGGGGTGGTGTACAGTATATGGGATGTTTTACAGTCTGATGGATGAATAGTCTGGATACCCATTCATTTTTTATGGCGTTCACTTTTGAACACCACAGGAGTAACAAGGTTGACTAAAACACTCAAAATGCAATGAAAGAGGTGATCATCACTTTTATGTACTCATCGGCCACTTTATTAGGTACACCTGTCCAACTTCTCGTTAACGCAAATTTCTAATCAGCCAATTATATGGCAGCAAAGCAATGCATTTAGGCATGTAGACATAGTCAAGACAATCCGCTGCAGTTTAAACCGAGCATCAGAATGGGGAAGAAAGGGGATTTAAGTGACTTTGAACATGGCATGGTTGTTGGTGCCAGACGGGCTGCTCTGAGTATTTCGGAATCTGCTGATCTACTGGGATTTTTACGCACAACCATCACTAGGGTTTACAGAGAATGGTCAGAGAAAGAGAAAATGTCTAGTGCGCGGCAGTTCTGTGGGTTCAAATGCCTTGTTGATGCCAGAGGTCTGAGGAGAATGGCCAGACTGGTTTGAGCTGATAGAAAGGCAACAGTAACTCAAATAACCACTCGTTACAACCGAGGTCTGCAGAAGACCATCTCGGAATGCACAACACATCCAACCTTGAGGCGTATGGGCTACAGCAGCAGAAGACCACACCAGGTGGCACTCCTGTCAGCAAAGAGCAGAATACTGAGGTTGAAATTCGCACAGGCTCAGCAAAATTGGACAATAGAAAATTGGAAAAACGTTGCCTGGTCTGATGAGTCTCGATTTCTGCTGCGATATTCGGATAGTAGGGTCAGAATTTGGTGTCAACAACATGAAAGCATGGATTTATCCTGCCTTATATCAACAGATTAGGCTTCTGCTGGTGGTGTAATGGTGTGGGGGATATTTTCTTGGCACACTTTAGGCCCATTAGTATCAGTTGAGCATCGTGTCAACACCACAGCCTACCTGAGTATTGTTGTTGACCATGTCCATCCCTTTATGACCACATTGTACCATCTTCTGATGGCTGCTTCCAGCAGGATAAAACACCATGTCACAAAGCGTGAATCATCTCATTTCTGATTTCTTAAACACGACAATGAGTTCACTGTACTCAAACGGCCTCCACAGTCTCCAGAACTCAATCCAATAGAGCACTTTTGGGATGTGGTGGAACAGGAGATTCACATCATGGATGTGCAGCCAACAAATCAGGAGCAATGGTTTAATGCTATCATGTCAATATGGACCAAAGTCTCTGAGGAATATTTCCAGTACCTTGTTGAATCTATGTCACGAAGGATTAAGGTATTTGTGATGGCAAAAGTGGGTCCAACCGTGTTCTTGTATGGTGTACCTAATTAAGATGCTGGTGAGTTTGATCAAATGCATAATGTGGAGAATATCATAAAGCCTTGTTGCATTTAAATGTAAAACAGAACATTTAGGAGTGTTTTAAGTTGTAAATTGGCCCGATTTAACCAGAACACGACAGGAAGGTTAAAGATAGGCTTAAAATTGTAATATAGTAAATCTAAAAGTAACTTTACATCAACACTGATCATCAATATTAGCACATCATTAGTTATATAAATAACTTCCACATCTCAAAAATGACATCCCAAGCTCTGTAACTTTTTAAATTCCTCCTTTCAATCACCTGACTTCATGATCCAATCATTATCAAAAGCACAAACTCAAAAGCTTTTCCTCACTAAAGTCAGATCATAGTATAAAGCAGGGGTCACCAATCTATGTCCTGGAGGGCCGGTGTCCCTGCAGGCTTTAGCTCCAACTTGCCTCAACACACCTGCCTGGGTGTTTCAAATATGCCTAAGACCTTAATTAGCTTGTTCAGGTGTGTTTGATTAAGGTTGGAGCTAAATTCTGCAGGACACTGGTCCTACATGAACAAGTTTGGTGATCCCTGGTATAGTAGTAAAATGGATTGTATTTGTAAGCTGAAGATTTTGCCATTAAACCCAGGAAAATGACAACATTATGATCGGAAAGCAGATCATGTGTCCTTTACGTCGTACACGAAAGATAATTCCCATTATGCTTCACAATCCACTTATGCTCTAAATATAACATGAATTCCCTTAATGCCTGAATTATCGTCCTCCTCTAGCTTCACATCAACAAAAATGGGCTTAAATCAAATGATCACGATCCTTGCCAATGCGTCTGATCTGATTAAACACAACAAATAGCCACTCTGAAAACACAAAGCAGACCTGGATCAAATGTCAACAACGCCTGGAACATCTCAGCTGCTAGGAAACATGTGAAAGTGCTAAACCCCTCCATATAAAGAGCGCGTGTTTCTCCAAGTGCATGGAGATTTACGTCTTCTGACAGATGTAGATGTTGAATCACATCGTAATTAAACATGCTGGAACAGCGCTATGGAGCTTAGCAAGGATTTTTCCATTTCGTCTCCCAGAGACCAGAGGGAATGTTTTGCCCATCCCTACGCCACGAGATGATGTAACACTCACCACCTTCAACTTACAAACATGGTGGCGAAGAAAGGGGAGAAATAATGGGTTCACCAGAGACATGCTGAGACAAAATAAAGTCCAGTATTTCTGCTCTTTGATCAGATCAGCCTGGGCCAGCGTGAGGCAAAAGCTAATCTAGAGCTTTTTTTTGTTTTCAGAGAGTCTCCAAGAGGTTTAATAAATCCCTTGAGTCTGTTTTCATATTATCTTCCACATGAATTATCTCGTTTCTTCTTCCAAACACACATGCACTGTTTTGTGCCATTATAGTTTAGATGTAATCATACTGTAGGCCTATACTTCTTAAAGGGACAGCTCAACAAAAAATGAAAATTCTGCCATCATTTACTCACCCTTCACTTGTTCAAAACCTGTTTGAGATGTTTAAAAAAAATGCTGGTCTCTGTATGACACTCATTCTCTTCTATGTATTTATACAACAGTTCTGTCTGGTTCTCAAATCTGATTGGCTGATAGCCGTGCGGTATTCTGCAATATCAGAACTCCTACAGCCTCTTTACCCTTTGTGTATTACTCCGCCCACTTACAGCCAGCAAAAAGCAGACACTAAAGATCTACAGTTTAAAAGATGCACGCTCAACTGTTTAACTGTCAGCTTATGATTTGAATCCGGAAGAAAGTAGTTCCTCATACACAAGGGTTTTTGAGACTCTCCATGTTTGATTTTGTTTTTATATACACAATTATGCTGTCAAACTGTTGTATAAACGCAATATCACACTCGTAGCAGTGCGATATGGCTGTATATCGGCACTGGTGAGGGCACTAAGGCACTAAGGGCAACGCACGCCTTCCACCGGTGCCGATATACAGCCATATCCCACTGCTACTCGTGTGATATTGCTCATATATATATATATATATATATATATATATATATATATATATATATATATATATATATATATATATATATATATATATATATATATATTTCTTACTATGGAAGTCCGTGGGTACCATCAACCAGCATTTTTCAAAGTATATCCTCTTTTGCGTTGAACAAAAATAAAGAAACTCATAAAAGTTTAAAACTACATGAGGAAAAGTAAATGGTGAGGACATTTTATTATTTGAGTGAACTATCCCTTTAAGCTTGAAGGCCTGACCCTTTGTTTATGCAAATCAAGTCAAATTAGCTTTTGTGTAGTATAGGAGGACGTTTAATTTGCAAGCAGGTGCTTGTTTGATTAGAGGAACAGTGAGTTATTCTGTCATAATTTACTTAATCTCATATGCTGTTATTTATTTGTGTAACATATAAGTCAAGAAGGACTCATTTTAAATGAAAGAATCTTAATCACAGAATGCAGCAGGTCTTGAGAGAATCAGTTACCATATAAATTCATTCATTCATTTTCTTTTGGCTTACTTCATCAGGCGTCGCCACAGTGGAATGAACTGCCAATGTATCCAGCATATGTTTTAAACAGCGGATGCCCTTCCAGCTGCAAACCAGTGCTGGGAAACATCCATACACTCTCATTCACACACATACACTATGGACAGTTTAGTTCAATTCACCTATAGCGCATGTCTTTGGATTGTGGGGGAAACCAGAGGAAACTCGTGTCAGCTTGGGGAGAACATGCTAACTCAACACAGAAATGCAAGTTGACCCAGCCGGGACTCGAACCAGTGACCTTCTTACTGTGAGACGTCAGTGCTTACCACTGAGCCACCGTGTCGCCAGCAGGAGATAATCAGTTAGCGTTTATAAATATCAGCCAAAAATATTCCTATTAATATGTTACTTTGTTAGCATACATTAATCCTGGTATTCTTCCACTAGAAAAAAATAGTTCCTGACAGCAGCCTTTTATACACAGGCTTTGCCGGAAATTGCAAATTTCTGTAAAGATGATATATGAACAAACCATTAAAAAAAATAATAATACCGTAAATTGTGTTCAGGCAATCTTCTGGAATAAGAAGTGACTTTTACGCATACAGAATTTTTGGAAAATGACCGATACATTGCTGTGAAGAGATTATGAATGATCCTATGCTTGAAAAAATTCTCATCTGATGGAGCTTAACTAAAAACAGGCATATATATCCACTGTGTAAAACATATGCTTGATAAATTGGCTGTTAATTTTGCTGTGGCAACCCCTGATGAATAGAGGGACTAAGCAGAAGGAAAGTTAATATATACAGTTGAAGTCAGAATTATTAACCGGAGCACACAAAAGAAACCCATGCCAACATGGGGGCAACATTCAAACTCCACACAGAAAAGCTAACTGATCCAGCTGAGACTCAAACCAGTGACTTTCTTGCTGCAAGGTGACAGTGTTAACCACTGAGCCACCATGTAGCCCCAATTTTGAAAAACGTTATCTGCCTGGATTCGCCCTGTAATCAGGCATGAGCATCAAAGTTGACTCTTGAAAAAAAGATGACTACTCAAAGATCACCAATCAAATCAAAGAAGGTTGACTTTTGCTAAAATAGCAAACTTTTGCTGTTTAGCATGCTATGCACGTTTAACATACAGATATTTGAAAAAAAAAAAAACATTTAACGATCAGAGCAGCATTCTTGTTTAAGACATATTTTGAGCATTGGTGAAGTTACACAGTTGAGGCAGCAGGTGGCAACAAGCAATCATAACTTGTGTAAAAGAGCGAGTCACTGAATCATTCTCAACCGAGTCATTCAACAACAATGATTCATTCAGGTAAAGTTTTGAAACGCCACTATTTTGGGAACATGCAGCTCTTTTTTAATTAGTTTGTAATACTTTATGTTGGGATTACAAAAACAGTAACTGCCGATGTTGTGTCTGAATCATAAGTTACTCAAAATTAACTTTGTTTGAATGAAAAAGTAGCAGTTAAATCATGTTTGTGTTTGTCTAAACTTTATGATTGCAGATGTAACGTGTGCTCGACTACTTTTTTTATTTAATTTTAATGTTTCTACAATTATTTAAAGTTATTATTTTATGTAGTGAAATGGTAATCGACTGTTGGCCTCACTTATAATTTTCTGAATGTCTTTACATTCAGTAAGTGAACAGCACATACAGATAGGTACTTTTCCAGTACAATCAGTGCCTAGATAATTCTGCCAATGATCTGGCTAGAAAAAACTGATCTCTATATTTTACAATCTTTTCAGGGAGTCTTAAATATGCTTCTTAAATCTCTTCATGCAACAATACCACTAAAGAGCTGAAAGAATTGTGTTTCATCTCACTGTTTTTGGCTTGGACAATCCGAACAGTTTGGCATCCTCCTGCCAGGGTGGATCACCCAGGGTGCATGGAGATAATAATGAATGTCTTGTGATCTGGTACGGTCACGTTGGCCTGCCAGTGTGCGTGTATGTGTGTGTGTGAGTCATGGGAAAGAATGAGGAATTGTGTCCTACGGTGTTTAACATCACTTCCTCATCTCACATTACAAGCCAGCCTTCGCTGTTTCAATGTAATGCCTTGTTTCTTTGCAGATGCCATAACACATTCAATGAACAATACCATCTCTAAACCTCTCTTTATTCCACACTAGTATTCAACCCTTACTCAGGAAATTGAAAGTTTAAATGGGACAGCCAAGGAATTTGCTCACTCTTGGTGCCTGGGCAAGTCTGAATACCTGTATTGTGCCTGGATAAAATGTTTCATAGTCACTAACCCCTAGTATTACATTTTGCTGTGCACAGGACAGGCCCATTCACAGCACGGATGATAACTATAATGATAAAGATATAGTTTTAAAATCTTTATAAATATAATATTAATCACAGGGGGAAAAACATTTTAGGCATTTTACTTAACTATCTTGTTTAGTAAAACAGGATGCTGTGCTTCAAAGCAAGTTGTCTAGAGTTCATTGCCATCTAATAGCATTGCAAGATGGAACAATAAGTTAATTGTATGAGTGTGGTCTAAGAGAGAAAAAAATATGTTTTTTTTCATATGTTTATTTGAGCACAGCTAAAATGGATGTTGTATAGGCTGGAGCGGGCCTTACTTGGATAAAAAGCTTTCAAATTTAAAATGTCTGTGTACTGTACTTTAAGAAAACACACTGCCATTTGTGTACAACCCTAAAGCAAACAGTTGTATACATTTTAAGTAGCTTACTAATATGCACTGATTAGAAATAATTAAGAAATGAAGATGTATCTTTTAGTTCTTGTACACTAGCGTCCCTTCCCAGTGACTGCCTCGTACATATTGCAGAATGCTCTCGTTCACTGGTGTGGATGGCAGTATATTTAGCATTTTTGGGACGAATGGGTGAGATTAATCTTGAATTGCTTGTGATTTTTGCAGGAAGCCACCTTGCAGCATCCAACCATTCATCCACCTAGCCACCTCTACAACCTGACAACCCATTGCATCATGACGGTGAGTTTAATTTAGTGCTGAAACAGCTCCATCAGAATATTGGTTTATTAACAAATCCAAAGTAGTAAATAGTCACTAATGCACACATAGTGTACACATAGCACCTTATAAATAAGTTATTTTAAAGAATATTGCTTGCTCTTCTATAGTAGGAGCAAAATACCATGGACTCAAATACTGTAGGTTTTGAACAAGTAAAGGCAAAGGTAATTTTTAGGACAGTGGTCACCAAACTTGTTCCTGTGGGGTCGGTGTCCTGCAGATTTTCGCTCCAACCCTAATCAAACACACCTGAACAAGCTAATCAAGGTCTTACTAGATATACTTGAAATACACAGTCAGGTGTGTTGAGGCAAGTTGGAGCTAAACCCTGCAGGGACACTGGCCCTCCTGGACCAAGATTGGTGACCCCTGTTTTACGATATAAGTATAACTATCCCTTTATTTATATAGTTGATAATGTGTATAGGTGTACATAAAATCACAGATGAAAGTTTGCATATTATACCAAATCAACTCTCTCCAAAACTGACAGCTTTGCTCTTTCTATTGATGACTGTTCCATTTATCCCTCCAAACAGGTTAAGAGTCTGGGTGTCATCCTTGACAGCACCCTATCTTTTGATTCTCACATCAATAACATCACCCGATCTGCTTACTTCCCCCTACACAACATTAACCATCTCCGCCCTTCTTTTGCCCCTCATGCCACTGCTGTTCTCGTCCATAGCCCTGTCACATCTTGTTTAGATTACTGCAACTCCCTTCTCTTTGGTCTCACTCATAAATCCCTCCGTTAACTTCCGTTGGTCCAGAACTCAGCTGCCCATATCATCACCAGAACCCTTTCTTCTCATCACATCACCCCTGTCCTGCAGCAGCTTCATTGGTTACCAGTTCATTTTCAAATTGATTTTTAAAATCTTGATGTTAACATTCAATGTCATCCCCCCCCCCATATTTGTCTGCCCTCATCCACATTTCTGTTCCTTCTCGCACCCTGCGATCTTCTTCCTCCCTCCACTTGTCTGTTCTCTCTGCTTGTCTATCGTCTATGGGCAATAGAGCATTCAGCTGCTCTGCTCCCCGGCTTTGGAACTCACTACCCCCTGCCATCTGAAACATTGACTCCCTCACATTATTTAAATAAAGACTCAAAACCCATTTATTTAAGATGACTTTTAATACTTAATTGAGTGTATATATATATTTTTTTATTATTTTTCTTGTTCTATTGCTCTTGTTTATTGTACGATGTCTTTGAGTTGTCAGCAAGGCGTCTTTAAATAAAATGTATTATTATTATTATTATGGAAATTTTATCGTTTTTGTGGCATTTTTGTGGCTTCCCTGCTGCAAAATCCAGCTTAAACCAGCCTAGGCTGGTTTTAGCTGGTCGACCAGGCTGGTTTTAGAGGGGTTTTGGCCATTTCTAGGCTGGTTTCCAGCCATTTCCAGCCTGGTCTTAGCTGGTCAGGCTGGAAAATGACCAGCTAAATCCAACTAAAACCAGCTTGACCAGCCTGGTTTAAGATGGACATAGCTGGTTTTGGCTGGGCTCCCAGCCTGGCTAGGCTGGTCAAGCTGGTTTTAGCTGGTCATCTCCCAGCCTGACCAGCTAAGACCAGGCTGGAAATGGCTGGAAACCAGGCTGGAAATGGCCAAAACCCCTCTAAAGCCAGCCTGGTCGACCAGCTAAAACCAGTCAACCAGCCTAGGCTGGTTTAAGCTGTTTTTTTCAGAAGGGTTGTGAAGTGGTCTTGCTATTATTAAGTGATTTATTATGGTTTGCTCTTGATTTGGTCCAGCAGGGAGCCTTCTATCATCATTCAGCCAGAATACCCTGAGACCTCCTAGCCACCCCATGGCAACCTTCTTAAAATCTTTTATTCTGGGCTACCTCGTCAATCTGTTAACCCATTGCATCAAGACGGTGAGTTTAATTGAGTGCTGAAACAGCTCTATCAGAATATTGGTTTATTTATAAATACAAAGTAGTACATAGACAGTCATCTTCTGTTGAACACAAAATACAGTAAATTATTTTATACAACAGTTCTGTCTGGTTCTCGAATCTGATTTGCTGATAGCCGTGATATATTTAAGTAATATCAGCACCCGTACAGCCTCTTTACCCTTTGTTTATTACTCCGCCCACAGCTAGCAAAAAGCAGACACTACAGATCTAAAGTTTAAAAGATGCTTGCTCAGCTGTTTAACTGTCAGCTTATGATTTGAATCCAATGAGGAAGAAAGTAGTTCCTCATACACAAGGTTTTTTGAGACTCTCCATGTTTGATTTTGTTTTAATATACACGATTATGGGCCTCCCACCAGTGCTGATATACAACCATATCTACTCATGTGATATTGCTCATTTGAAGAATGCTGGTTGCACTTCTATAGTTGGTTAAAATTACCATGGACTCAAATACTGTAGGTTTTGAATAAGTGAAGGTGGAGTAAATTATTTAAAATATTTAGGATATACTGATGTACTGGTTGTTGGCATGACTTCCATACTAGGGAAAAAATGACCATGGACTCAAATAGATTTTGAAAAAGAGAGGTGTGAGTAAATGATGTCAGATTACTTATGTTTTGGCTGAACTACCCATTTAATTAATATAGTTGATTGTGTATTTGTATAGGTTTACACAAACTCAGTAAGTTTTCATATTGCAGTAGTTGTTAACGTTTTATCTGTTGATCTTAAAGCTCTGTTTTATTACAGTATATTTTATGTGAATTAATCACATTTAGCATTTAGTTAAATTAAATGTTAAACTATAATTGCTTGTATAATGGATTATTATTTCCTCTATCATTTTTCAAGTTAGTTGGATTGTTAAACATTGTTTATAGTTTTGGCTGAGATTTTAGGGTTTTCTTGTTGAAATGTATGCAGGCTGTTATTAATATTGGTACACATGCATTGTTAAACTCCGAAAGCCTTTTAGATTTCAGTATTAATAGGGTTAAAAATTAATAAACTGGTGCATTTGATTTTGGGTTGCACAATATTGAAAAATCTGATATTGTGATTTATTGGATTTTTCCTGCAATTAAAAATTGCGCTATGAGCACAGTTTTACAAGATGGTTTAAATAGCTGTATTTAACAATTTTCTAAGTCCAAAGCAGGTCGCACACCAGAAGCGGCGCTCGGCGGCGCGCCGCGCAGCGCCACGCAGCGCCACGCAGCGACACGTATTTTAGAATTCTAAACATAGGTTTCTATCAGGATACACACACCGGCGCCGCAAGTCGGCGGCTGTCGGCGGCGCCCGGCGACGGCTCAGGACGCAGTTCATTTTTCAGCCGCGCCACAGAGCGCCATCTGATTAGTTTCATGTTAAATATCATTCGAATGTGCGCGTCTGGTGTGCGATACTTTAATCTGTCATGTACGCGCCGTGTCGCGGCGCTTCTGGTGTGCGACCTGCTTAACAGTATTCAGGTGCAGAAATTGAATAATCACAATGCTGAAAAATGTTGTTGTTACCTGTCTAAATATCTAAAAAAAAAACTTCTCTGAATAAAGATCAAGTAAAAACATTTTGTTTTTACCTTTTAAAAGAAATAAGTCAAACTTAAGAGTTGAAACAATCACAACTATCCGCAAATGGAGTGAGTAAAATAATCTTGTTTTTGCTTTGAACAAGACAAAAATTTTAAGTATGTTTTTTTGTTGTTGTTGTTGTTGTTGTTGTTGTTTTGGTCCCACTTTATATTAAGTGTCCTTAACTACTATGTACTTACATCAAAAAAATAATTACAATGTACTTACTGTGTTTATAATGTATTTGAGAACACTTGTGGTGCTTTTAAGTTGGGATAGAGGTTGGGTTATGAACAGGTTTGGTGGCATGGGTAGGTTTAAGGGTGGGTTAAGGTGTAAGGGATGGTCAACAGTGTGTTAATAAATGTAATTACAAAAGTTAATTACAGATGTAATTACATAAATTTATTTAATCAAGCATAAGTACACAGTAAATACATGTATTTACACAATAAGTACATTTTAACAAACTATTAAATCCTATGTAAGTAGACATTAGTTAAGGCCACTAATAATAAAGTGGGACCTTTTTTTTCTTCTTTTTTTACATGTATCAAAAAATACAATTATTGTTTGTTAGACCTCCAAACATAATAATATGATCGTAATTTATATAAACTTATATATATATATATATATATATATATATATATATATATATATATATATATATATATATATATATATATATATATATATATATATATATATATATATATATATATATTTCTGTCCAAATGTTTTAAACTCTTGAAATGGTCAGTCACGGGCTTTAAAACACATGCAAATGAAAGCATTCACACTATTATGGTTAAACTTTAAATCATATGTGCTCTGTAGCTCCTGGTCAGCTATAATTCAGACTCAACATTGCATATCTTGCAGTGTGACTTGCGGATGCACACAGCGATATCGATTATGAAACGATATATTGTGCAGCCCTAGTTTGATTGGCTAAAGATACAGTATGACAAATCTCTAGTTTATGGCCACGGCTCCTCCTCTGCACTAATTTGATCAGTCTAGTAATTATTGCGAGCAGCTGCTGATGTGGAGGTCGAATTTAATATTCTGTAATGAAGAAAGAGAGAAGCAGCTGGCTTTTATACAACACTGGTTAAATGGCAACATTTTAGGGGCCTTCGGTTTTAAAAAGGGTTTCAATGTGCAGCTGTTGAAATCAATACTGTTATCGTTCCTGTGCAAACTACAAAAATAAGATTTTGTGAAAACTGTAACGATGCATATATGGATTTTGTATTCAGTAAATGAGCATGAGCGAGTACTTGACAACCTAAACAACAATACACTGCAACAAATGCTTTTCTTACTTAGATTGTTAGTCTTGTTTCTAGTCCAAATATCTCAAAATTCTTACATAAAGAAGCATTTCCTAGAATAGCAAAAGGTATTGTCTTCAAAAATAATATGCTAAAAATAAGTGAGGTTTTTCCATAAAACAAGCAAAATAATCTGCCTATGGGGTCAGCAAAATAATTTTGTTTTTACTTTTGACATAAGATTATTTTGTTCACCCCAATTTGCAGATTATTTTACTTGTTTTAAGGAAAAACTCACTTAATTTTGACTTATTCCTGAAAACAAGACAATATGTTTTACTTGTCTAGAAAATGCTCCTTGAGTTATTAATTATTATTGAGTTATTAACCAAAAACTCAAATTAAAAAGAGTATTTTTGCAGTGTGTAGGACACTGCATAGGCATGTTGTGTTTCTTTACCAGGTGGCATTGACAAATACTAGGCTGAAATGCACAACACACGCACGTATATGCATGCAACATGTGATATACATGCAGTATGTATTTATAGAAGTGCGTGAGTGTTGAGTTAAGTCACATTTGTTCTCACCTACTTCTTCCAAAACACCCCTGACTCCATATAAGAGAGTCTGACACAATCACATGGCACACAAAGGATGCACGCCATGTACACAGGAATCCAGACTGCGGCTATATTAGGAACAAAATTCCACCCTTGAGAACAGGCTGTGTACTTTGAAGTATTGTATGATTACACACTCCAGCACAAACACGCTGACCGATGCCCTTTAGTAACACAGACTGCTTTAAAATGGATATGTAGAAAAACTTTTTACAGACAAAACCACACAGGAAAACTTCTCAACGTTGGTTTGCGTTGAAGTTTACTAGCGATTTCAACGTGTCTGCTTTCCATGTGCATCGAGTGGTGCAGGAAGGAATGAGACATTCTGATCAAATGAATCACCATTCTAAAACCACAATCCCGCCCTTTCCAGTTGTTAAAGGCATAGTTCACCCAAAAAATGGACATTTACTCACTTCCAATTAGTTCCAAACGTTTGTGTTTCTTTTTTCTGTTAAACACAAAATAAGATATTTAGATTATTTAAAATGTAGCCAATGACTTCCAAAATATACAACTCAATGGCTACACGTTTTCAACATTGTTCTAAATATCAGTTTTTTTGTGTGTGTATTCAACTGTAGAAAGAAACTCAGGCTGGTTAGAAACAAGTTGAGTGAGTAAATGAGGGGAGAATATTCACTTTCTGTGAACTATTCCTTTACAGTAGTGTTGTCTCTTTGTTCCATTGAGCAAACACAAGTCTGTTTCCATTTAACACTTGCATCTTAGTCTGTTGCAAACACTATTTTCAGTCTAAAATATGTCCAGGAGTGTCAGCTTTTCCATATTTTGTCATGGAAAGCTGGATCACTGGTTGTAAAAGCTGAAAGATTAACCAAACAAAACTCGGTTTGAGACTCTTGGGTTGTCATGGTGCATCTCTAACTTTAAACACAACGTTAGATGTGTTTACTTCATGAATAACTGGATTTCATCCACTTATACACTCCAACTCATGATTTTACCAACATGTTCTGTATTCAAATGTTCACAAATGTATGTTTGCAAAGGACTGAATTAGTAAAATGAGTTAGTAGCTGTTGAAATGCGAATATAACTAAAATAATATTTGATTATTAGCTCTAGTAGGGTTTATTTTATTAAAGTGTAACTGGATTTTGTTCAGATTCAGTGATGAAGGTATAAAATTCAGATGATCATTGAAAAGCTGCAGTAATTCAAAATGAAAGCCAACTTGTACAGTGAACTCCAAAAGTCTGAGACCATATTATAAATCTAAATAAAAAAAATATATATATATAAACTCACAAATAAATGTAAAAACTATTTTAACATGATTTTGTTTTTTGCAATCCTGGCCAATAGTCAATTCTTGTGGACAGAAAGTTTTTTTTTTTTAAATCATGCTCCTCAAATCTCAAAAATCGACTGAAAGAGGCTGAAAAATCAAATCACTTCGCAGATCATCATATCTTACACAATGTACAGATTACACATCATATTTTACACATTATTATAATTATAGAATAACTTAAGAAAACAATTGGTAGTAAATCAGAAACTTGTACTTTTAAAGCTCAGGGTCAGAAATTAACTGTTCTGTTTAGGGGTGAGAATTGTATCTGGAAATAGATTTCGATATAGATTGGAAATAGATTGGCTTTTTATTTTTTTATTTTTTTTTTTTTAACCCAGCAGGGACCTTAGTGTCAAAATGACATCAAATTTATTAAAAAATAAAATGCCAAAAATTCAAATGTAAATAATCTATCATTGGCGTCAAAGTTCAATTACAGGACAGTCTCAAATTAATTGTTTTAATGCCAATGTTAAATGTCATTTTGATATTAATTCGAGGTCAAGGTTTTCACATAGGTGTGAAAATTTGCATTTTCACACCTATGTGCCCACTGGAAACCTTTATGAGGGGAAAAAAGGCTGAGAAATCGAATCACTTTGCAGATCATCATATGTTACACATTGTACAGATTACACATCATATTTTACACTCATAATATTATACTTATAAAACTACTTAAGGAGAAAGTTGGTAATAAATCAGAAAAAACCCATGAAGGAACATTTTTGGTAGTTTTCTAAGATTACAATGTCACAAATTTGTATTATTTTAAGTCAGCACAGTATGTATTAGTGTTCTTTTTTTTAGTAAAACAGTAAACATTATTAGTTATTACTGTACCTTTCAAGTACAGTAAATGAATGCCCTACAGACTAACAGCTGGAAATGTTCTCAAATAACTCAAAGATTCTACCTTGAACGCCAAGTGAAGTATGTTCACACAACCCTTTAAAGTCTTTGAATGCTTAAATATATCATATATGACTTCAAAAAACTTGAATAAATTCATCAGCCATAACATATGTTTCAGGATAGAGGCTTTAAAAAGGCATTCATAGTTCATTACTCACCTTTATCAAGCAGAAAGACACTGAAAGGTTGAAGTTTGATGCGTGGTTGTGGAGGATCCACCCGTAACGCGCTTAAAGATCGGATGTAGACTTAAACCAACACCCTAAACCATACGCTCAACAGGTTGGCTCAGTCCTGAGTGGGTTGAGTTTTGAATGAAGGATCTTTTCTCTGGAGGAGCAGCTCTGATCATTTTTTTGTTTGTCATGCACGCTCGCTCTGAATTTTTTATGCTAGTGGGTGGACACATTGATTTGACCCGAGTTTGTAAAAGTAGAGCCCAGGGTCAGAAACGAACAGTTCTGTTGAGGGGTGATAGTTGCATCTGGAAATAGCTTTCGAAGGGGCATTTTTTTAACTTAACATGCACCTTAACCCTTTGACTGCCCCTGTTCCAAAAGGTTGATCATGTTTTACTGTTTTAACTAATGACTGTTAAAGTAATTTAAAGATTGACTGTTTTAACTGCATTGATGGTTTACAAAAACACAATCAAACATAATCCTGCTGCACTGCAACACTTGATTTTGGTTTTATTGTGTAAAACAAACAAGAAAGCATGTTAAATGAGAATCTGAAATAGTTTATGGCATACTTGGAAAAAAATAAAGGTGATTTAATATTATTTTTTATTTTATTTTGAATATTGTTTTTAAAATAAATTGGTCTAACACTTCATATTTTCAGATTTTTCATAGTGTATGTATTAAGTCCAGGACTTTTACCAGAAACTGACATATCTACCATTTGGTTGTGGCTGATATTTTAGAAATTATGGGATGTGTTGGGGAAAAAAAATGCATTGAGTGTGGTAACTAGTGACGTTAGGTGTTAAGAAATGCAATTCAAACATTTTTTTCTTGGTGGGGTAGTTAGGGGTTAATATATAAACAACATCTAAAAACATCTACTAAAAAAAAAAAAAAAATGCAAATCGGTTTTATGCTAAAGCCTTGGTGTATCCATTTGACTTCCACACATTGATACCTTTTTGGCCACAAAATAACAACACAGTAAAGTTTTATTCATCTGAATGCTTCAATTCCAAATTTACACTGGATTTTGTATCTTTACAATGCATGTAAAGTACCTTAATGTGAAAACAGCATTGTTATCCAGCATTGGCATCAAAATTCAATTACAGGACATGTTTTCTGACGCCAGTGTCAGATGTCATTTTGATGTCGTTTTGACATCAAATCTACTCCCATTTTTGACGTGTTTTGAGTGAGGTGTTGCTTTTCTTTTCTAATTATTATTTGTTGTAAAAATTGTCTTGATACAAAATGCTTAAATTTAACTGATTATTTCAATAATGTTATTTTATATCATATTTTAACAATTGCTGTATAGCCGACTACTTCTAAATATTTTAAAATGTTTTGTGTCTGTTTTGTGTGAGAAACAACATTATAATTTGCCTCCATAGACAAAACATGCCAGTCCATGAAATGTGTTGAAAGTTATCTGAAAAATAAAATATATTTTATGTATAAAATATTATAAATATAATATTAAAATCTTATTATAATCACTAATATTAATATTAAAAATAAATAAAATAATATTATGACTCAAGCTGCAAAAACAATCTGTGTTTTTTGACTTGGAAGTACGGTATCTAATAGGGATGTAACAATATTGTAAATACCATCATAGTGCAATAGTAATTTTTTTCAATATTACCGTAGGCGCATGACTCAATAAAACTATATTTCTGAGAAAAATTTGCTTAGGCGAATGAAGTGAACGGAAGGTAGCGGGAACTACAATTCCCATCAGCCTAGGCGTGGCCATCATCCTTTGCGGTCTGTTGTTACTATCCAGTAATGTGGAAATGGAGTGTGCTGCTAGTAGCGGGGAAGAAAAAGAGCTGGAAATGATCCAATCTAAAGTTTTAATTTGGATGTGTGGAAGTGTTTCGGTTTCTTTCTAAAAAGATACAAAAAAGGAGAAAAGGTGACAGACAAAGAAGAAAACAATATGCAGGCACTGCCAGACTGTGGTGAAATATAAGTCGGGGAATACGACTAAAAACAGTCATGGGGACTGCAGAACACAGCGCACTTGTTAGATTGATGCAGACATTGACTTGTACCGCAAAGAGACCTCTATCTCACTCATGGCTTGTCCTCTCAAATGGTAGAAAGACAATGCACAACGTTACCCACTGCTGTCAACCTTGGCTAAATCATATCTCTCTGTCCCAGAAACCTCAGTCCCAAATGAGAGGTTTTTTTTCTGTTGCTGGGGACATGCCCAGAGATCCCAGCTTTTACCAGATTATAGTTATATGATAATTTTCCTTTAAAAACCCATCTCTATCTAAGTGAGTGCGTGATTAAATGTTGAATGTGATGAGTTTTCAACAATACTAAATTGAAACTTTATTTTTTTTATATGGTTTAATAGTTTTTTGTTATTAAAATTGAAAAATTGAAGTTCCTGTTTCGAAACTTACAGATAGATGGCTAATTTGTATGTCATTGATATGTTCAGTGCTAAGGTAAATAAACACTTTTGGCACCTTTTTCGAGTCTTTTCATTAGATTTGTTTGTCCTGTAAATTATTCAATAAATACCATACCGTGCCATTCATATCGAGGTATTATCGTACGGTGAAATTCTGATACCGTTACATCCCTAGTATATAATCCAACCAATAAAACTTGATCTAAGTTGATGAATGTTTTAGTGATATTAAATAGAAGTTTTGACCTAAATAAACAAGATAACTACCACTTTTAGGTTGACATTTTTATTTTTTTTCATGTTGTACAGCGTTTAAACCCCAAGGTAACAATATCTTACAAATGAAATGTAGCTTTGCATCCCCATCACTGAGAATATTTATTAAAGTGTCACTTGAAGAGATTTGCTTAACTTATTTATATAATGAATCTACAAATTCAAAATAAGAGAGCTCAGCATTTATGGGCAGGATCTGTGATCAATGTAAAAATTACTTGGTTAAAACAATGGAAATTCTACATAACAAATTACAAGGGGGAAAAGTGGAGCTAGAAAGCCACCTGTAGATTATAGACCAGAAAAAAAAGTGTCTTATACTCGATCACAACTCCAGCGGAAAGTTTTCAGCTGATGAAGTTCCAGATCATAATCATTAGATTTTGCTTGCGTCATCATCATGCCTGTCAAATAAGATGCATATTTTCAAAAACACCACCAAAAATTCCCCAAAAATGTTGTGATCTTGAAATGTACATCATTTTACTGCGATTTAAAAGCACGAGTGTGACCGACAGCTCAGGTGACCTACTTTCTTTTTGGTTTGCACTGCCCCCCTGTGAAGAGAGCAATCTGTTACTCTTTCTGTGAGCATATGATGTAAAAACAGGTGGTTTTTGATAAATGGAAAATACATGTGCACAATTTGAGATCTACTTACAACACAGAGCTGTAACAGCTCCTGCTACAAGCACACATGTGAAGACCAAACCCCCGATCCTCAGCGCCTCATAGTCTAAAAAATACAAAAAAAAAAAAACAGCAGATATGCAACGTCAAGACAGGTGTACCTCAGGGATCGATCTTAAGTCCATTACTTTTATCAACATACAATTCAGCTACTATTAATCTACAAAGCTACATTTTCTTATTATTTACATACTTATTTCTCCATGTATTAGTTCTTATACATTATATTATTTTAAAATACTAAAAAGTCTTAAAAGTCCCATTGTTTAACTGTAGAATTGAATTTTCAACACCAAAAGTTGACAGAGCAGGTTCCATAATAAAATTCACAACCGTAAATAAATGGCAAGCACTTATGAACCTCCAAATACAGAAACTATTCAATTACAGATCATTTTACAGTGTGTTTACAGTGTGTTTAAGTCTTTAAAGTGATCATCTTAATTTTGATTATATTTTAAATTATTAAAATTGTCTTGATGGAAAACATCTATAAACTGCTGTTACATTTAATGACATTTTAGCGAGTTTCTTTCATAAATTATGTATGATAGTCATTATATTTGCTGTGAAGAACAGCACATATTCTAAATTTCAATATTTGTTGTTGTATTATCACACTTTTATTGTTTCCATGCTTCAAAAACACATTTCATCTTTGACCCAATTTATGTATTGTATTATATTTAGAAGTCATGAGCATCAGGATACTTACTGTAAACAAAAGGATCTGCAAAACCAAAAAAGAGGAGAAAGGTTATCAACAAAATGATGCCAGTTCCCAATGCATACGACTAATAATGCTTAATAATTACATTCAAAATTAAGTTACGATTATGTTGTGAATAAAACGAACATGCTTTGTATTTAGCGTAATAAAATAATCACACAAAAAAACAGTAAATATTTTACATCAATAGTTTGCACTGATTTCACTATAAATATTAATAAACAAATTGAAAAAAATGTAGAGGAAAGAAATATAAATACGCAGGTCAAATTAGGCAGTGAAAATCAAAAATGTAATCAAATTTGATGTATGTTTCACAATCCATTACAGTGCCATAGTATAGAGAGCAATTGTTTTTATGTTTTCTCGTTTTATTGAATACAAAAATAATTACAAAATAGAAAATAATACCAGAGTTAATAGCAATTTAAAAAAAAAAAACTACTTCTGACTTACTTGCTTCTGCTCGACTGAACAGTGCCAAGAAGACTGCAGATGACAATAAAGATGTGTTAACACAGAGACAAAATGACACGACAACATGACATACCATATAACAGTACAAATAACATAACACATAACATAACATATAACATTTAACATAACATATAACATTTAACATAACAACATAACATTAACATAACATTAACTTAACATAACATTTTACATAACAACATAACATATAACATTTAACATAACATATAACATAACATTAACATAACGTATAACATGTAACATTAACATAACATTTTACATAACGTAACATAACATCACAACATTTAACATGACAGTTTATACTCTGAGTAAAATGAAGTCTTGTTTTAAAAACTTTAAACTTTAATTTTCAAACAAGGATGTCATATGTTCTGTATAATAAATAAGTACAATGCAATATTTTACTAATCATATAATTTAAGAATGATTAATTAAAAAATACTATATATATATATATATATATATATATATATATATATATATATATATATATATATATATATATATATATATATATATATATATATATATATATATATATATATATACATGTTTATGTATCTTCAAGTCAGAAAGTCCCAATCTACTGTAAAAGTGGCTGAAAAGCCCTAATTGAAAGTTTGACCTTCAGGCTCAAGGTCAGATCTGTCTGTGACCTTTACTGTATACACAAATAATCCTGACTTACCTGTTAGGAGAACTAGTTCTGTGAGCTGGCTCATTTTGCCCCTCCTACACAAGGACAAACACAGGAAATGTGTGTCATTTACTCATGCTCTCATTTCAAAGCAATAGGGACTGGATCTTCAAATTGACCAGAAACACCCTACAATAATCTTTTAGAAGTGATTCACAAAAAATTAAAAGTGATTTTTAAAACTTTCTCAAGGTTTACTTGTAGTTTAATTCGGTACAATCATGACTGCATTAATATTCAGTGCCAACCATCATTTCTTTTGAACAAAACAGATGATTTACATCAAATGACTCAGATTTAGGATTCAAATGACTCGGATAACTGATTCAGTTCTTTTAAACTGTGAATATAAATTATTTGGTCTATTTGAAGTGGTAGATTATATGTGAATGAGGATATAAATTACACTGTTATGATTTAAACATAATTTTGGAGATTAGCAGCTCCTGTCGCCACACATTATATGCAAAAGAACTGTCAGCATTTTATTAAGAAAAAATTAATAAATAAATCATTCATTCATTCATTTATTCATTTTCTTGTCGGCTTAGTCCCTTTATTAATCCGGGGTCGCCACAGCGGAATGAACCGCCAACTTATCCAGCAAGTTTTTACGCAGCGGATGCCCTTCCAGCCGCAACCTATCTCTGGGAAACATCCACACACACATTCACACTCATACACTAAGGACAATTTAGCCTACCCAATACACCTGTACCGCATGTCTTTGGACTGTGGGGGAAACCGGAGCACCCGGAGGAAACCCACGCAAAGGCAGGGAGAACATGCAAACTCCACACAGAGATGCCAACTGAGCCAAGGTTCGAACCAGCGACTCAGCGACCTTCTTGCTGTGAGGCGACAGCACTACCTACTGCGCCACTGCCTCGCCAAAAAATAAATCAATACATTGTAATCAATAGTAAAAGTAATTCATGTACAGAATGAGTGAGGAAATTTATAAAGAAACAGTTTCGCTCAGAAACGCAAGTAAATTTCTTAATCACAAAGTAATGTCAAGAAAGACTAAAATGTTCTCTTCTTGTAAATGATACCCTTTCATAGCTTAAAATGACACATACACTACTAAAACTTTAAAATGTTAGTAAAAATTTTTAACTTTAGATTTGTATTACTTTAAAGTATAATGTGTACATGAAAAGTTTTTTTTTTTTCTTCTAAAATTAGCATTTTCCCCCGACTCATGTAGGCTCAGAAATGTTACTTTTATAGTGACAAATAAGTTATTTTCATTTCCTTTAAAGTGAAATACTTGAAGAAAAACACAGGAGGCTGAGAAAAACACTCATTTTAGGAGAATTTCAGATGGAAGTTTTTGCATCTGAACTCTTGACATATGTTTACATATGTTTTTTTATTCATTTTAGTTTTATTACTGCTTTTTTATTGCTGTTTTAATACATGTGCTATCAAGAAAAGAAATCTTTGGCAACTGGTTAACTTTTTTTAAATTAATATGAAAATTATTATTAATATTTTTTATATTTATTGTATTAATAAGAATGGTTTTAGTTTTAATTTTGGGTAATTTTGGTTTGAATAAAGCCTCACACCCGACGGAAGTGTCCACAAATCAGATCACTGTATGCAAATACACCAGCTAGACAGTGGCCTATTGCTGACTGAATTTCATTAGCTGACGCTGCTATGACGACCGCGTTAGCCCCAACTTCAGACACGCCTTCAGTTAAGCGTATACGCTGAAGCCCCATATGAATGAAGCGTTATAGAAAACATTAGTATCAACAGTAACACTCTCGAACAATACCCAGCTAATCCAGTCATTGCCTAGCGAAATAAAAACGCTCCTTTTTTTCTTGTCAACAAAAAGGCAGTGAGGTGTGCCTTGTGTTTTTGGAACGTAAATGTGCGTTCGGTGTGATCGGCCCCTTAATTGGGGCTCGCCACAGCAAAATGAACCACCAACTATTCCAGCATTTGTTTTATGCAAGGATGCCCTTCCAGCCGCAATCCAGTACTTGGAAATGTCTACATAGTATTCATTTATTTATTTTTCTTCAGCTTAGTCTTTATTTATCACGGGTCACCACAGCGGAATGAACTGCCAACTATTCCGACATATGTTTTATGCAGTGAATGCCCTTCCAGCCGCAACCCAGGACTGGGAAATGTCCACATAACATTCATTCATTCATTTTCCTTTGGATTAGTCCCTTTATTTATCAGGGGTCACCACATTGGTATGAACCGCCAACTATTCCAGCATATGTTTTATGCAGCAGATGCACTTTCAGCCACAACCCATTACTGGGAAATATCCTCATAACATTCATTTAATCATTCATTTTCCTTCGGCTTTGTTCCTTTATTCATCAGGGGTCGCCACAGTGGAATGAACTGCCAGCTTATCCAGCATATGTTTTACACAGCAGATGCCCTTTCTGATGCAACCCAGTACTGGGAAATGTCCACAATACATTCATTCATTCATTTTCCTTTGGCTTAGTCCCTTATTTATCAGGGGTAGCCACAGCGGAATGAATCGGCAACTATTCCAGCATATGTTTTATGCAGTGGATGCCCTCCCAACTGCAACCCAGTACTGGGAAACATCCACATAACATATTTTTATATATTTTTTTAATCAAATAAAGTACAATAAACTGTTTTATCTTCAAATCCTCTATTAGTATAATACAGCATAATGTGAGTGTTGTCTACAGCACATGTAATTAAGATGATTATCCGCCCCGTTCCCATCTTCAGGCCCGCAGTGAAACAAGGAATGTTTGTTAAGAAACTCCAGCTGTAGGTGCCGCTGAGAGAAAACAGTGCTGGTGTTTTGAAAGTAAACACAGAATGACGGGTCGAAGCAGTCGGGACGCAGCACGTCCTAGGACACTGCTGGTGTACCCGTGAATGCCTGGAGGTGTTTTGGAAAGTTTGCTGCCCCACCTCCTCTAGGTCTTGAGTCATCTCTGATCTCTAGCTCAGCACTTTCTTCCTCGCACTGACCACACGTGACCCCGGTGCCGTTTATTGCCTAAATTCATCTTTTGAAATTAAAAAGCCAGACTAAAATGATTAAAATTGTGTGTTAAAGGGACAATCGATTAGAAAAAAGACTCATTGTACATCTCTCCTAGAGTTAGAGTTTCATTTTACCATTTTTAAAAATCCGTTTAGTCAGTCTCTGAATGAAAGCACTTTTAGCTTAGCTTTGCAAAGATCATTAAATCTGATTAGACCATTCGAATCTTAATAAAAATGTAAAAAAAGAGAAAGTTTAGATGGTTGTTTCTATTTAAAGCTTTGATGCATTTGTAGTTACAGTGCATTGTGCACTAATACCAACAATAGGTGAAAAGTTGCTATTTTCTAGGCTGAAATGTGTAGGAACTATACCCTTATTCTGGCATAAAATTCAAGGAAAATTGTTGCAGCAGGTGCAATGATATTGAAAAATATAGAATTTTTAAAATTTTAAACGAGATGCTAATGGTCTAATCTGATTCAATTATTTATGCTAAGCTAGGCTAAATGTGCTCCTACAGACCCAGGGATTGGCTGAATGGATTACGTAGTGTAAAATACACTGTTCAACTCTAGGGGAGTTTTAAAATGAGTTTTAAATGATTGGGTAGCTCTTGTCATTTTAAATCGAGTGTTTTTTCATGTATTAATTATTGTTTTATTGATATTAATATATATATTACTATATATTATGTAATCTATAGGTCTTTTATGTACTTTTATGTGTATATTTTAATGTATTTATGTATCTTTCTATACAACAAATATTAAAATGATCTTGTATCAAATGACCTTGACCTTTCATGATTATGTATTTCTTCAACCAATGAATCAAACATTAACTATGATCTTCATTAATACATGAGAATACAATTGTTTATATTTTGAATGCTTTAGATTATTTTCTGTATTCATTTAAAATTGACTGTTTTTGTAATTTTGTGTTTTTGGTAAAAAAAAAAAAAATTAGTTCATGTTAATGTCTATATGGGTTTTACATTTTATTTTACTTTTAATTTTAACTCATTTTACTGAATTTGAACACTTTATTTTTTTGTGAACTGTAGTTAAGCCTTTCAATAAATATTTTGTTTATGCCCATAATAACCATATCAAATGACCTTGACCTTTCATGATTATGTATTTTATCAACAATGAATCAAACATTATTATAATATTAATTAATAAATAAGATACAATTTTTATTTTTATTTTCTGTATTCATTTCAATTTGAAAGTCTTTGTAATATGTGTTTTTGGTAAAACAAACATTTTAGTTTATCTAGAGTAAATGTGTATACGGGTTTTATATTTTAATTTTAGTTTTAAGTTTGAGCTCATTTTACTCTTTGTTTTGTTTTTCATTTGAGATTGAAATAAGTTTGTTTAAATAGAAATGTATTGTCTTTTTTAAGTAATATAGTTCAACTAAATAAAAAACATTATTTCTTAGCAAATAGCTGACAGTAAAAAGTGTTTTATGTATTTTAGTGTAATTTAGCTAAAGTAAAATGAAACAAAAATGTCAAACATGTGAACTGTAAACCTTACAATAAATAATTTACAGGTCTTTTATTAACCAAAACTCTCAAAATGACCCCACATCAAATGACCTTGATCTTTCAACCTGATTCTTTCTCAAACATGATCATTATCTTATAATTACTAACTTTAATCAAACACCTCAGATCTCGGATTATACATTTGATCAGCGGCAAATCAAACATTAATGAAAATCTTCCTCAATGTAAAGTTTAATCAATAACACCAAAGGACATTCATTGAATCATTTCCGCATCACGTTCAACCCGATCCAGTAAAATCCTGATCCCGATCTTACCTTTGAAGAGGAACTGATGGCTGTAGATGTTGGATGAGGCTCCTCAGGTGGGCTACTATCAAACAACCTTTCTGTCTTTCCTATAACCTTAAAAGAAAACTCCTCCTCGTTGTATACACATAAACAAAGAGCAGCATATCAGATGGATGCATATGGGGTGTGTGCATCACGTGTCCACTGTTTAGCCCAAAACATGACCTCTCTGTTGATGAATTACACACAGATTAAAGATGGAGGCACACCTGCAAATCACTGTCCTTTCAACTTTCACTGCGGATTAAAGCTGATGTCCTTTACTCTGGACGACAGTAATGTGACACTATGGGCCAACATCAAGTACCATTAACTGAGTGCCATTAAGTACCATCAGAGTACCATTAACTTTTGTAAATGGTACTCTGATATTATGCATGCTCTGTCACCCTTTGAAGATGTTTTATTTTAAATTAGCACATTATCTTTGATAGCAGCAAAATATACATTGCAAAAAATTAGTGATGGGTCCTTCATGAACGATTCGTTCATTTTAAACGAATCTTCAATATGACTCGGGAACTACGAGTCCTCTCAGGGAGTGATTCGTTCATCTGCGCGTGCGCACATTTGTGCAGGTGGTATCGCTCATTTTTAAATCTTTGGAGTCGTTTATCGCGGAAAGGCAGAAGCCAGTCATATGTGTTTAGAGCCGGAAAAAGAATTGATCCATTCATCTCTCGAGTCCTCTATTGGGTCTGAGTCATTCATTCATCACGGGCCAATATTATGCGATTAGAGCCGGAAAAAGAATTGATCCATTCATCTCTCGAGTCCACGGGTTTGAGTCATTCTGTCACGTGATCAGGGGCGGACTGGCCATCTGGCAATTCTGGCAAATGCCAGAAGGGCCGGACCATTTTTTAAATGTGGGCCGGTCAGATGTTTTTTTATTTTTTAATATGTATTGTTTTTACATGCAGGCAGCTTTTATCTCTTGCAAGATGTGAGTATTATGATGATGATGATGCTAATAGTAATAATAATAATAAATGTTAAGCATTGGCCCAATCAGCAATGAGCGGCTGGTTTCGAGATGGGCCGATCCAAAATCTGGCTAGAATGTCAAACAAACAGTAAGTGCAACACAAGCTAATTGTCAGAGATGGACCATAAAAAAGGAAAGGGGGTGCCGAAAAGCTCAGAGAAAGCAAAAAAAAAAAAAAAAAGTCAAACTCTGCCAAATGCATAAAATTAACAGAAATAGTCTCAAAAGAGGGCAGCGGAGGGGCGCAAGAAGGTTGCTTTTTCGAGCCTCGGCTGGGTTAGTTGGTGTTTCTGTGTGGAGTTTGCATGATCGCGTGGGTTTCCTCCTAGTTTCCCTCACAAGTCCAAACACGTGCTGTAAATGAATTGGGCAGGCTTTATTGTCCGTAGTGCATGTATGTGAATGTGCTGTATAGGGGTTTCACAGTGGGTTGCACTTTGGAGGGCATCTGCTGCGTAAAATATGCTGGACAAGTTGGTGGTTCATTCCGCTGTGGTAATCCCAGATTAATAAAGGGACTAAGCCGAAAAGAAAATGAATGAATGATCGCATATATAAATTTGTTTTTGTTCCAGTCACATACATTACATGTTTTAATATCTATTACATATATGGTACTGCTTATATTATTTGAACATCTATACACCAAAATAAGTAGTGAATATGCGTGTCCCTGCGTGGGGCTGTGTCAGTGTAGTAATGTGGGCTGGTGTGGCTACAGTGCCAGGGCTGATTTTTAGTCCCAGTCCGCCTCTGCACGTGATGAACGAACGACTCAAGAACCAGCAGACTTGAAAGGTGAACTAATTAGGCTATAGGACTAGACTAAAACTAGACTTCGACTAAAAAGCTCCTATCGGCTCAGACTGTGTACATTGGTTAAGATTATATGTGACTGTCAGTGTAACGTGAACGAACCACTGACATTTGAAGACATGAAGAGGTGAGCTGAGCAAAGAAATAAAAATACCTTCATAGACAAAAGAGCAGGTAAATATTGAATTATTATTTTATCTTTCTTATAGTATTATAATTGTGACTGATTTGTTGTGTGATCAACCTTTTGGGCTAGTTGTAGATGTGTTTGGAAGCAATTCGCAACATTTTAATAATATTTTGGAAAATTTAACCAAATTAACGAAATGACTGGGAAAAAAAGATTTGTTCATCTCGTTCAGATCCGAGTCAGTAAAATGATCCGAACTTCCCATTACTACAAAAATGTATTTCTAATTTAGTTTTTGTCTTGTTTTTAGTCCAAATATCTACAAATTCCTAAATCAAGAAGAATTTTCTAGACAAGTAAAGAAAGATAGTCTTGTTTTCAGCAATGAGTCAAAATTCAGTGAGTTTTTCCTAAGTAAACAAGCCAAGTAATCTGCCAACATGACAAGCAAAATAATATTATTTTAATATTATTTCTTACTTCCCTACATTACTTTATGAAAAAAAAACTTAATTTTGACTTTTTATTTCTAAAAACAAGACACATTTTTGTCTCGTCTATTAACGGTTTCTTGATTAAGAAGTTTTAGATATTTGGATTAGAAATTAAGACAAAAACTTTAAGTAAGTGATTTTTTTTTGCAGAGTATGTTTTGAGAGATTGTTTAAAAGAGATATATATTTAAAAAAATGTATATTATTAATTGTATAACACAATATTTAGTCAATATTATTAGCCCTCCTGTGAAATTTACATTTTTTCAATTATTTTCCAAGTTCTGATTCATTCATTCATTCAGTTTCATCGCCACAGCGGAATGAACAGACAACTTATCCAGCACGTTTTTATGCAGCGGATGCCCTTCCAGCCGCAACCCATCTCTGGGAAACATCCACACACACACACTTTAGCAATTTAGCCAACCCAATTCACCTGTCCCAAATGTCTTTGGACTGTGGGGGAAAGCGGAGCACCTGGAGGAAACCCACGCGAACACAGGGAGAACATGCAAACTCCACACAGAAACGCCAACTGAGCCGAGGTTCGACCCAGCGACCTTCTTGCCGTGTCGCCCTCCAAGTTCTGATTAATAAATATAGTTTCAACACATTTATAAACAATAGTTTTAATAATTATTGGTACAGTTTCTCATGACTTTTCTTAAGTTTTTTTTCTTAAGAACTTATTTAAATTATCCTATTAAAGCCACTTTTATAAAGATGCTGTAAAAAAACAGACAAACACATTATTGGTGTGATTTCTAGAGACAGAACAATGCCACTAAGGTATTTTAAGGTATCTAACTGCAAGTTATTTTCAGTTAAAACAGCTCAAACATGCAATTTAATCTAAGACTATCCTTAAGCATTGTCTGTGCAACCGGAGGAATGTCTAATAACTATCTTTTTTGTCTTTGCTATTATGGCAGTATATTATAATATTTTACAAGTAATTTTTTATATTAGTTATTTTGTAATATTTACAAGTTATTTTCCGAGACACTAGTATTCAGCTTAAACTGCAATTTAAACACTTAAAAGTCATTGGACAAGAGTGGTTTGTTCTTTAGAAAATCAAAAACATTATAATTTCTTAAGGTGGCTAAATAATATTGAGCTTAAAAATAGTTGCAGCTGTTTTTTACTGCATTTATTCCAGGCAAATTAAAAGAAGCAAGAAAACAATTAAATTAACATCACTTGGGAAATATTTTTAAAATAATACAAAAAGTCTGATATTTTTGCATTTACCTATATAAAAAAAAACATAATTTGAGCAGTGTAAATACATATTGCAATAAGTTCCAATAAAGTTCAGAAAGATGTTTTACAATATTTCCATCACACAAAGAACAAAAATCTGCCCTCCTAGACCATTCAAAAAGAAGTACTATCTGCTAACCGCAGTATTTAAGAGTCAGGGAGGAGCAGCTCTCTGGAGCCCTCAGCAAACACACAGAGCAGAGGAACAGTCATCTGATATTCCACAGAAACACTCAGAAGCTTATTACATCCTATTCATGATAAAGATAATTATAATTTTAGGAAAATTAAATGGCAAAATGGCCAGGCTTTTTTTTTCATTATTAAAAAAATCATGTTAAAATTGTTGTTTGGTATTATAAGGTGACATTTCTCAAAATGGATTATTTACTAATTTATTTTGTTGTGTATATTTTGGTATCTTGGAAAAACTTGATCCCCATATTAATCTTGCAATACACACAAACACAATATTTTGCAGCTTTTTCAAACTATTTAAAATAAGTTGAAACAACACAATTCTTTTGTGTTTTTGGGACAACTTAATGTTCAGTCTACTTAAATTTTTAAAAGCGATTAAGTTAACTTAATCAACCTGAAGTGAGACAATATGTATCAATTATGTGGAACCCAGCATTTTTACAGTGTATGAGTGCAAATATGGTAATTAATATTAAAACTAAGCCAAATTTGAGATGAATATGAGATGTTTTGCCAAACACTTTAAATACCAAATTTAATGTGTAAAAATAAAAAATAAAACCACCAGGACAAATTTCACTCTGTTTTTACACTCTGACTTTTGATGAGTAAAAAACACTCTTCCATTTCCATTTTTAGTTTTTTTTTATTTTAATAATTAAAATGTTCATACTGAAGTCAGACTGACCTCAGAGAAAAATCTCTTTACAAGATAATCACCTTCACGAAAGTACAAGCTGAAAGAACAGAGAGTACCAGCCGATAATATCCATCCACTGATTAAATCAGAGAACTAATATTACAATCATTTTAAAAAGTGAAATTATAAAAGAGAAATCAACAAGTTTACTCAAACATCAATTGGGGTCTATTAGAAAATAAAACGAAGTGCAGGACAACAGAACAACAAGGGTCTAAATAAAAATGACAAATATTTTAAATTTGAATACACACTCTAAACATTTTTTTTTTTTTTACAGTTTTATGCTGCTTTAACTTTATTTTAATAAGTTAATCAGGCTTCATTATCCAAAGCTTAATATAGCCTATATATTATAGTTATATATTATATATTATAGTTTGATTGCTGTCAGTTCAGATGATTAGAAAACGTTAATTTGATTCAACTAAACAATATAAGGCAGCAATTTGTTTTTACAGTGTAACTTAAATTTGTAATGAAGTACTGATCATTTTCCTCCTCTAAATACATTTAATAGTATTATTTAATAGTTATTTAATAAATTATTTAATAGTTATTTAATACATTTAATAGTTATAAACACACTGACATTTACTTTCAAAATCCAACTTAAATCTGACCGAATGAGACGTGTTGTAATGTGACCTTTTGTCTGTTTACAAAAGCTGTAAAACATGGCTAAACACAGTTTCCGAAAAAAAAGAAGAACATAAATGCTCATGGACTGACTGATATTTACAATGGGAAGCGTACTGTAGGAGAAAGGAAACACTCATTCCAGGGTGCAGAACGCACCTGTGTCAATATTGACCCGTCTACTATTGATCTACTCGCTACAAACCAAAAACGCAGTTTGTGTCCTGCTGATTTTCGCCAGTTAGTAAAAAGCTAGCTTACAGTTCTGTGTTACTTATGTTAAGACATTAATCAAAGGAAGCACCCAATTGTAAACAGTATGACCATTACAGCTTGACCATTCTTTAATTGGCAGATTAATAATAACCTGAACTTTTTTATCTAGGATAAACATTAGTGGTTTGTTGCATAGAAGTGTATTAGCAAACAAAAAAAGTCCCTCTTATACTCTTATTTTAGATAAATGTAAAGGTTACAAGAAATATAAACAGTGACCAAATGAAGGATGCAACTAATCTGACAAAGAAAGAAAGAAAGAAAGAAAGAAAGAAAGAAAGAAAGAAAGAAAGGCGCCCTCTAGTGGATCATAATGAGATCTGCAGGAATAGAGCGTTCTCTTTAAAATTACATAACAGAAAGTAACTGCCTGCAGAGATTTATATACATTATGTGAGGTTCAGTATATGACTATTATTACCCATTTACATCTGTAGTTGTTGAACTAAAGCATGAAAGGGGTGAGAGTGTTATTTTGTAGCATCATCTTGAATTCCACCCACAGACCCTAAAATGCAAAACAAGTACACATTTTAGAAACAACCGACCAACACGTCACTGTAAATTATGTTAGGGATTTACTGTTATGAATTGATGCAATTAAAGGGCATGGTTTACCCAAAAATGAAACCTGGTCTTTACTCATTCATAAAATGCAATTAATGAAGGAAACATGGAATTCTGTTTATTTTTCCACTTATTTTTTCATTTAATTGTTTTCTGAATATTTTCAATTTAATCTTAAAGAGATCACAACAAAAGGCCTGTCTGTTTAATGCTCAATTGAAATAATTTAAAAAATGTAAAAGTATTATTTTTTAGGAACCTTATGGAATGTTTTACACTATAATGTGTCTAAATGTACACATTTTAATCAAACAAAGATGATAGACGCTGTGAGTTTCTACGTGTAGATTTTATGGCCATGACTGACTTTTAACTGCATCGTGTAAATTACTTATAGAAGTCAACAATTAAAAACAAAAATAAATATATATATGAATACATAAAAAAAACAGTGAGTAAATGATCATCTAGTATCATTTTTGGGTGGTTTGCATATTTAAATGTTTAGTACTGATCAATATGACATATACAGTGGTCCACATAAATACACCCCATTTTGAAAACAAACATTTCTCAGCGAATGTAGATAATTTTAACCCAGTGGTCTTTTATTGATCAATGCTTTGCATGGGAGTCGGTTGCTTTAATGAGAAGGAAAAAGTGCACGGCCTCTAGCGTCTGTTGCTAGAGTACCTCTTGACGTCAGAGGAGTGAGTTTGCTAGCACTTTGCTAGCTGGCCTCCTTTACACTCACCCCCTTAAACCTCACTCCTATCTCGGATGAGCCCCCATGTGAAACCCAAAGGTCTTACTGCACCCAACCCGGTCTGACCTGGGATCGAACTAGTGATTCTTTGCATGGGAATCAGTTACTCTAACAAGGAGGATAAAGACCACAACCGCCAGCGTCTGTCAGTAGAGCGGCTGGAAGGGCATCCACTGCAAAAAAACGTGCTGGATTAGTCGCCGGTTCATTCAGCTGTGGTGACCCCGGATTAATAAAGAGACTAAGCCAAAAAGAAAATGAATGAATGAGCTTCCTATAGAAAATATTAACCTAAATGAGGGGTGTACTTGTATGCTGAGCACTGTATGTCTGATTAAATGAAAGGTGGAGCTTTACTGTACAAGACGTAAACTTACTGAAGCATCGCTGTGCTTTCTCAGATCTTTTTAACAGGATATAAGCCACAACAATGGTAATGAGGGCAGCTAAAAATCCTCCAATCACGTAGCCGATGAGTCTAGCATAGTAGGAGTCATTTTCTAAGACACAAACACAGAGAAACATTAATGAAACCGTCTGTTCTCTTGCTCACAGAGATTTTTAATTGGAGCTCACTTACCATATACATAAAGGTATGCCACTGTGTCATTCTGACCATTGACTCTGCACAAAAAAACTGTGCCGTTGTCATCTTTTGTTATCCCTGCAAGCTCCCAAGTAGCTATCACTCCAACTGTTCGGGCCGTACAGTAGGCTCTCATTGACTGAGGACAAAAGAATTAGTAAAATTTAATGTTTACAAAGGAAAACTGCTAAATATTTCTTTTAGTATTTTATTTCCAGACCAATGATAAATGATGGCAAAATGTTGATCATGTTTACCATGCTTTACAGAAGACACCCAGTAAAATATTTAAAGGGAAACATTATAGAAAAATTACAGCTTATTTCCAAAATAAAAAAGTGTGCTAAAGTTGTATATACTTGTTTTTTAATTTGTGTATTTAATTGTCTGACATCATTATTTTTTTTATTTAGCGAAAGTTACAGTCTAGTTTAATTAGCTTTAAAAAAACTAAAGTAAAGTTAAAACTAAAGTAGTCACAATGAATCACGCAGTCAATGAGAGAATGTGAGAATGAGAGAATGTGTTCATTATTTTGAACGCATCGAAGAAAAGAAAAGAGAATCGTCTCAATGGACAGTGATTTTACTGAAAACAAATAGTACAAAAGTAGCAAACACATTGCTTTAAACTTTCAATACTCTGTATATACGGCAAGTACAGTGCATCTGGCAAATATTCATAGCGCTTCACTTTTTCCACATTTTTTATGTTAGACCCTTATTTCAAAAAGGATTAAATTCATTTATTTCCTCAAAATTCTACACACAATACCCCATAATGACAATGTGAAAAAAGAGTTTTTGCACCTTTGGCAGCAATTACAGCCTCAAGTCTTTTTGAATATGATGCCACAAGCTTGGCACGCCTGTCTTTGGGAATTTTTGCCCATTCCTCTTTGCATTACCTCTCGAGCTCTATCAGGTTGGATGGGAAGCGGCGGTGTACAGCCATTTTTCAGGTCTCTCCAGAGATGTTTAATAGGATTTATATCTGGGCTCTGGCTGGGACACTCAAAGACATTTAAAGGGTCACGAAACACCAAAACACATTTTTTGAGCTATTGACAGTCGTATATGTGTCCCACACTGCTAAAAACACTATTAGGACACCTATATTTCACTAAAAAGTGTAAATTGGTTGTTTTTGCGTTATTTCAAGCAAATTCGTACTTCCTGTTTGAAACGAATTTTTGAAGCTGCGTCACGGTCATGACATAATAGCGTTGTATTCCAGCGTGCAGACTGGACGTCTGTGCCAGAGTGTGCCTTATTACGTCTTACAGTGTGATGCATTAATGCATGAGTAAGCCTTGGTTCAAACCAATCAGCGCGCTCTATTGTGCAACTTCATTAATATTCATTACTGTCACCGTCTTTACACCACAGAGACGCCACGTTGTGTTGGCAAAACAAGCGTGAAGTGTTGCTTTTAAATTTTGCTGCAGTTAAGTTTCGTTTTCATTTTCTCTCTGTGAGAGCTCAGACTCACGTGTGGATTAACAGTGTACGCGACGCGCGACAACAATAACTTACGTGTCTAAGGAGGATTATTGTTTACCTGAGAGCTGTTCTCATCTGCAAACGCTGAGATCCGGATTCCGGATGTAGTCTTCTCTTCAGACGCGGCTCTAGTTGCTGGTGATTGTTCTGTCTCTACAGATTTGGTAAGTGAGCGACCAGTGCTCTTTGTTTATTCAGTTTGTTCGTATCGAATTAAGTTAACTATTGCACTGAGGGCAAACATGTTAGCACCGCATTTTGTGACCGGAATAACACACGCGGCTTTCTGACGTTACCTGCCGTGTGCGTCTAAGTTTCCGGGAAATGCTGAGGTTTTTTTTTCTCTCATTCACCGTGCGGTATAAAACATTGCATGAAAAATACACGCTTAGAGCAGATCCTCGAATCAAATATCGTGTTTGTCGCGAGGGACATGAATGAATTCCCTGAATGAAAGAGCCAAACTGCAGTTAAAGTCCACCAGTTAATAATTTGGCAAATAATTCCACTACAGATGTCCATGTAGGTTAAACACCATCTCTTTCTCCTGTGTGTATTTTGACTGAAACTCGCGCGTGCCCAAATAGACACTCCCACACCCTCCCACTTTAGTTCCTCCGACACTCCCCCCTAAACAGAGCTGGACACCCCCACTTTTCTGACTTTTTCCAAAGTGGAGGTGTGAAAACACCCTGCTGAAACGAGGGGGTTTCATGGCCCTTTAACGAGTTGTTGTGAAGCCACCCCATTGAAATTTTGGCAGTGTGCTTTGGGTCATTGGAAGATGAACCGTCCCCCCAGTCTGAGGTCAAGAGCACCCTGAATCAGGTTTTCATTCAGGATGTCTCTGTACATCGCTGCATTCCTCTTCCCCTCTATCCTGACTAGTCTTTCTGTTCCTGCTGCTGAAAAACATCCCCACAGCATGATGCTGCCACCACCATGCTTCACTGTAGGGATGCTATTAGCCTGGTTCTTTCCAAACGCAACACCAGGCATTCACTCCAAAGAGTTCAATTTTAGTCTCAGTAGACCAGAGAATTTTGTTTCCTATGGTCTGAGAGTCCTTCTGATGCCTTTTGGCAAATTCCAGGAAGGCTGCTATTTGCCCTTTACCAAGGAGTGGCTTCCGTTTGGCCACTCTGCCATACAGGCCTGATTGGTGGATTGCTGCACAGATGGTTGTCCTTCTGTTAGGTTCTCCTCTTTCCACAGAAGAACACTGAAGTTCAGACAGAGTGACCATCGGGTTATTGATTATCTCCCTGACTAAGGCCCTTCTACCCCAATCACTCAGCTTAGATGGCTGGCCTACTTTAGGAAGAGTCCTGGTGGTTCCAAACATCTTCCACTTACAGATGATGGAGGCCACTGTGCTCAGTGGAACTGTCAGAGCTGCAGAAATTTTTCTGTAACCTTCCCCAGCCTTGTGCCTTGAGACAATCCTGTATCGGAGGTCTTCAGAGAATTCCTTTGTCTTCATGCTTGGTTTGTGCTTTGACATGCACTGTCAACCCTGGAAACTTATATAGACAGGTTTATGCCTTTTCAAATAATGTCCAATCAGCTGAATTTACCACAGGTAAACTCCAATTAAGCTGCTGAAACATCTCAAGAATGATCAGCGGAAACAGAATGTACCTGAGCTCAATTTAGAGCTTCATGGCAAAGGCTGTAAATACTTCTGTACATGTAATTTTTCCGCTATTTTATTTTTATTATATTTGCAACAATTTCAAAAACTCTTTTTCACATTGTCATTATGGTTTATTGTGTGTAGAATTTCAAGGAAATAAATGAATTTATTCCATTTTGGAATAAGACTGTGACATTAAAAATGTGGAAAAAGTGAAGCGCTATGAGAACTTTCTGGATGCACTATATATAAAGAGTTCAGATGCAAAAACCTCTGAAAGTGAAATTTTCAAATGGCATTTAGAGGTTTTTGCACCGAAACTCCACACACACACACACACGCACACACACACTGTTGACTTAAACATTTTTAACACAAAATGCAGAGTTACTTAAACATTTAAGCCAATTATTTTTCAACATGAGAAGAATTTTTGAGAATTTTCCAAATGTAGTTAATTTAGACTTTTGATTTAAAGGTTATTTATAATCAATCAATCCACAATAAAGCATTTTGGACATATTTCGAACATGAAATGTGGTTTTCAGTATGCAGCACATGAATGTTCAGAAATGTAAAGTAGACCAAAGATGTAAATAGCAACTTAGTAAGTTCATCATAATTTCAGCAGACATGTCTAAATTTCTGCCATGAATGTGAGTGATTTAAAGTCAGTTTGTCACCTCTTCTGGTATGTATTTGGTTTTGTCTCCTGGGCAAGACACGGATGCATTAAGCTTTGAATCCATCATGTAAAACAAGATTTTTTCATTGTTTAGTCCACTGTAGCCACATTCAAAGATGACAGTTTTCCCACTCTCTGAGGTCAAAGTTTTGGGAAGTACAATGGGTGTTTGTCCTATTGAAAAGAGAGAAGCAATAATCACAGCGTAAGGAGGAGTGCTGCTCATTTGACTAAGAAATCGTGATCTTTTTGACTATTCCAAGGACTACACCTATACACGAAATACTCTAAAATACAATACAAAGCATTAAATGATGTGAAAAAATATACAAAATAATCTCATTTTAAGCCACTGAGCAACACAAACGTCTTAATATTATATATATATATATATATATATATATATATATATATATATATATATATATATATATATATATATATATATATATATATTGTTGTTCTATTAATTCAACAGATTATTTAACTTTTAAAATGTTTAAGTGTCAATGATCATAAACTGATTGAAAGTTGAATATAAGACACTCTTTTCATTGTAAACATTGAAATGAAGCTCACCTTTAGTAATTGAAGCTAATTGAACCACTAAAAGCAGAAGGCACGTCAGACGGACGATGGTTTGGATCTTCATCCTTCCCATTTGATCAGTCGCAGGACCACGAAAAGCCATTTGAGCTGGTCCAGTCTGTCGAGCGATGGCTCACCAAGGGAGCAAATAAAAGCTGTGCTGTTTCTTACCAGACACTGCGATGTAAACCACCCTGGAGGATGCTCATTTGCAAGGAGCTTTTCCAAGAAAGTTTTAAGTCTGGGTTGGGACATACCCTTTTCCAGGTTTTACAGCAGTGAGCACTGCTCTCTTTACACTTCCTGGTGCTTAGCACTGATTTCTTTATGCTTTCCCTTCCTCCATGCATTACCAAACTCCTATTTGAGTATAAGGCATTTTACTGCCAAAACAGTGAAGATGGAAATTTACATCAGCCAGAAAGACACATTTTTTCCACACAGCACTAGTCCTGTTGAACCTTTTGTGTGTGTGTGTGTGTGTGTGTGTGTGTGTGTGTGTGTGTGTGTGTGTGTGTGTGTGTGTGTGTGTGTGTATGTGTGTGTGAATGAAAGACTTCTCTTAGATGCATTTGAATTTGATTTGTGGTGGGATCATTTGCACAAACCTTTAATGAAGGTTTAATGGGAGAATGCAAAAGATAGATTACGAAAATAAGAAGCAAAATGTGTTAACATGATTGTGTCGTCATGCCCATATACGTGTTAATATAAATCCACATTGTAACGTGATAAAGCATTCATTCATTCATTTTCTTGTTGGCTTAGTCCCTTTATTAATCCGGGGTCGCCACAGCAGAATGAACCGCCAACTTATCCAGCAAGTTTTTACGCAGTGGATGCCCTTCCAGCCGCAACCCATCTCTGGGAACCTGATAAAGCAATATAATGCTAATAATGCTAATAAAAAATGAATACTGTAATTAACATTCTATAAGTTGTATTATACTATACATTAAATTACATATTACCTTTAAATTTGGCCCTAATTCATACCCTTTAAGATTTTTTCCTCTTGCTATATTGCAGCCATTTGCTAAAATCATTTAGATAAATTTTTTCCTCATTAATGTACACACAGCACACCATATTGACAGAAAAACTAAGAATTGTTGACCATTTTTACAGATTTATTAAAAAAGGAAAAACTGAAATATCACATTGTCCTTAGTATTCAGACCCTTTGCTCAGTATTTAGTAGAAGCGCCCTTTCAGTCTAATAAAGCCATGAGTCTTTTTGGGAAAGATGCAACAAGCCTTTCACACTTGGATTTGGGGATCCTCTACCTTTCCTCCTTGCAGATCCTCTCCAATTCTGTCAGGTTTGATGGTAAACCAATATCCATTTTTAGGTCTCTCCAAAGATGCTCAATTAGGTTTAAGTCAGGGCTCTGGCTGGGTCATTCAAGAACAGTCACAGAATTGTTGTGAAGGCACTCCTTCGTTATTTTAGCTGTGTGCTTAGGGTCACTGTCTTGTTGGAAGATAAGCTTTCAGCTCAGTCTGAGGTCCTGAGCACCCTAGAGACTATTTTCGACCAGGATATCCCTGTAATTGGCCGCAATTCAACTCTCACCTCTGGATGAAATTTGACCCAATACTTATGGAGGCTGGAGACATTGGCTGTTTCTCAATATTCGTTCTTCAGCGGTCTTGCATCCTCGTGTTCTCGTGCAACGTCATCATCAGCTGCCTAAGTTCAGTTCCAATACTCAAGACCGCAAGTACGGAGGACGCGTGAAACTTCCCGGATGTGTTATTGATATCGAGGACGCACTGATGCAGACTTGAGCAGCGAACTCGCTCTGGAAGTCCCAGAAGTCATTGCGACTGGAGGTGGGAAGCGCAGAATTTTATTTAGATTTATTATTAAAGTTCAGGGATATCATTTATTTACCTCAGGAGTTTCCCTAAATAAAACTGTGAAAATAAACATTAACATGGATATCTTAGTAAAGGAATAAACACATTAAGGGTTGTTTGTTTGCTGAAATTCGTATTAAAATCAGTTTTATTTATATTGTGCAACATATATTTATAATGTTTTTATGCAAAGTATATATTTTGAAAAGGGGAAAAACAATAAATCGTTGTATGAATGCTGTAATGTTTAAATAATTTACCATTTAAAACATGTGAAGGTCATGTGACCATCAGGAAGAACGCAGCATCCCATTTCTCAAAGGACGCGTTCTCTGCCCTCGCGGTCTCCTGAGTTCATTCTTCCGAGGACACCTGGCAAGACCGCTCTCCACAAGAACGCAAGTCCATTCTCTGCGTTCTTGGAATTGAGAAACAGCCATTGCACTGAGTGGTCCATGGTCTCCAACTCCATTATTGGCGTAGCTATTCTTGTGCTAGTCACATCAACGACCCAATAACCTGGTGGCCAGTGCTTCACCATAACTGTTTACAGTTGAAGTGGAGAGCTTTTGACCTCGACTGAAGATGTTGTCAGATCTTAAAAGGAATACTTTGAGGATCTCTTCAATCTATCTGACAGGAGAATTCGCCCAATATTAAAACAATGAATTCAGGATGAACAATGTAGTATTTGTTTGGGCTGTGGAACACTGGACCAGCTCTAGGCCCTTTCTAGTGTTGTTGAGGTTTCTTGGGTGTTCCCTGTCCACATGTGCTTTGTGGTCTCGGAGAAGGTGTCCTTCAGTTTGCATTGCCAAGTCAGACTTGTTCCTTGTGAATGTTGTACTCTGACAGCACTTTCCTTTGTCACTGGTACTGTTCATTATTCTTGGGCTGGAGGGTGTCTGGTTCAGGGGCTACAGGATTTAATCTCTGCTATTTGCAGAGTTTTTGTCTTGTTGCCTTAATCTGGCCTGGAGCTTCATCCTGCATTGGGACTGTTTTCTGCTGAGAGGGATGCAGCAGGGTTGACAATCAGCACCTCCCAAGTCCAAGGCCATGGTGCTCCACCTGGAAATGGTGGCTTGCCGTTTTCAGGTTGGAAGAGAGTCCTTGCCCCAAGTGAGGGAGTTCAAGTATCTTTGGTTTGTGTTCACAATTGAGGGAAGGATGGAATATAATGGTTAGTGTAATGTGATCAATGTACCGGCCCATTGTGGTAAAGAAGGTGATAAGCCAAAAGTCAAAGCTCTTAATTTACCATTTAATCTACCTTTCTTGATCTACTTACCATTAATTCTACCTTCTCTCACTCAAAACTCATAACCAGAAGAACAAAATCTCAAATGCAAGCGGCTGAAATGAGTTTTCTTCGCAGGGCGGCTGTGTGCACCCAATCATTTAATCAATATTGTATTTATATTCTAAATTAAAAAGCACAAACATTAGTACTGTAAAATTTTATTTTAAAGATTAAGTGTTTATTAAGAGTCATATATTATGGGTGCAACATTTAGATTTTGTTGAAAAAAAAAAAATTTGAACAAATCGCTGATCAGGATTTCAATATTGTACACACATTCATCTCGGTTAGTTTCATCAACAGAAAAAGAAGCATAAACACAGAATAAAAGCTAAGTTGTATGTTTTATTGTCGTAATATTTGACCTAAAGCATTACCAAATTACTACAAATGTTACTCTCAATGTTATGATACAACATCTGGATAAACACACACTGTAGCAGCTGAACATAAAATTAGACATACAATTGAATTAAACAGTGCATTGCATAGCAAAGAAGCCATTATATGTACAACAGTGACAACAATAAATGCAACAATACTGACTGCCACAGCAAAGAGTTTATGCATACTGCTCTCTGAACCAGTCTTTGGTTTTTATTGCTTTTTATTCCTTTTAAGAAAAAAAAAAACGAACATTTTCAACGAACATTTATAAATGTCAGCGTTCTGGCCATTTTACTTTTATAAAACCTATTGAAGTACATCATGGCACATTTGACAAAGGCCTGTATTATTCAGTAAACTTCTGTTTGTCATAAAGATTTGATTTATATGCTTCATTATTATTATTAATATTATTAATAATATTATTATACTGTAGGTGTACCGCTAGTAAACAAAATTGAGATAAATACTGAAGAGTGAGATAAAGGCGAGAGTTATTGTCAGTAGGGGTGTGTGATATTTATTGTCTATGACTGAGGTTCTCAAAGCTTACTTCTAGTGGTGAGCGGAGGAATCACTGAGCAATGAATTTGATTCGTACAATAACACCAATGTGATCAGCATTAGCTGTTCTCTAAAGCCTACGATCAAAGCGATGTGCGTAAAATGTTTACTTTAGTGCATCGCATCATCAGCTGCTATAAATCTATTTAATTGGTGCAGAACTAGAGAAAGAGGTGTGTGGTGCTTGCAGAGCAGATACTTGATAGAGCAGTGGTCTCAAACCCTCGGGCCACAAACAAGCAATGGTCTATAGTTCAATTGGTACCGGGTCGCACAAAAAATCATTAATTATTTCCGTTTTATTTATAATCTAAGTCTGAACGATCGTTCATTTAAAAAAAAAATATTTTATTTTCAAAAATGACCGTATTCTCTCGTTACATCTCGGTCACTTGAGTGCCACAATTCAACCCACAGGCTAGCAAAATGAGTACTGCAGCATGACGCATTTGTGTATTCCAGGCGTGCACAGTTGAAAACATCCTACCTTTTCAGAATGCTGCACCGCGAGTCACTTGACAAGAACTGACTGATCAGCTTCATATTTTGTATGGAATATAATGTCGTTGAATGAATATGACTCTGCATCGTTTTCGAACTGTGCAGTGCTGTAGCTGCTTAATTCGGCCAACTACCCTACTTTATTTCAATACCACTGATTATGGTGGTACTTGGAGAGACAATTTTTTTTCTGAGGTGGTACTTGGTGAAAGAAGTTTAAGAACCACTGGTCTATGATATTAAAATTGTACTTCTTAACAGTGTAAGACATTATTGAATATGTCACTTACTTTGCAAAAAAACTAGCAAACAAATAAACGAAGATCAAAAGCATTCACTGCAACATGAAGCCTGTTAGAATGACTATATTTAAAGTTACGAGAACCAAAAATATTCTTCGATGTTGTTTATTGTAATATATATTTACAATATATCATAGTAATATCACACTTACGTAGTCATAGCATGTGTGATCACAAATGTGATACTTATTTTCTTCTTTTTTTCTGTTTTGCACAAGAAAACTGTCCTTTAAAGGTGGTGCAGAACATTTGTGCGTCTCAGAAGAACACTGTAGTGTTTCGCTGCTGAATGATTCTGCTTTTTAATTAATTGAGCTCGTAAAAAGAGTCATCAATTAAATCACTCATTATGACAAGTGCTGCATCCAAATTCACATACTATTTCCTAAATAGTATTCGAAAATAGAATTGGTATGTCCCAATTCGTAGTATGATGTTTTGAGTATTTCAAAGTTACTTGGATGGTCTACTATTTCTGGTAGAAATTGGAAATGTAGATCTGTGCTTACTCTTATGGCTAATATTGCCAACAATACATTGCGCATCAGACATGAATTCAATTAGAACTACAAATGTGGGTAAAAAAGTGTTGAACTACAAACATGGTGGATGCATGAGACTGACTGTTAAGTGGAGAGGCTTTGGTAAAGCTGCTTGAAGGACTACATGCTAATTAATATCTAAGCTGGAAAATATTTAAATCGCTCTTCGTATTCTTCATATTTCATCTGCAACAATGTGAACTTTGTTCAGGCGTGTTTGGCCATTAACTTCTAAATGCGCAAATAAGCAAACACCTGAGGAGATTTCTCTACATGAAAGACTCATGAATGGCAGATCAATCTGCTGCTGCTGCTTTAGTATATGCTAGGACATTTTATATGAAAGAATGTGGATGATGTTTCATTATGATTGACAGTGCATGTTACTAAACAACAAAATGATCTAAGAATGAGCAGGTAGTATGTCTCAATGCTTGCATACTCTTTTGTTACCCACTCAAAGTATGTTTTTCTTTACAAATAAGGTTGATGGTTTTAAGACTAAGTTTAAGTAAGTGAATTTGGGCTCAGCATTGGAGTTGCAATCACCTATTGATGGTTTTAGTGTCATATTTGTTTCTCAATGAGAGGCCTAAAAGGTTGTAGTGCAACACACATATTCAACAAAATATAATTTAATCATTACAAAAAAATATTTAGATATACTTAGATTTTGGCAATATCGCACACCCCTACTTCTTAGATCTCCGAATGTGCTAAAACACATTGTACTTTATTTAATTTCTGGAGCATTCTATTTCTTAAATATTAATTGTATTTTTTCAGATGCATGAACGAAAAACAGAAATTTAGATCTAACTAGAGCTGAAACTGATCACAGATTTAATCCGTCTTGCTACCTTACAGTCTGTACAAACCTACAGGACAAATAGGATAAAAATATCCTTGAATGTTTTTTCATATAAACTACCATTCAAACAGTTTGATATTGGTTATTTTTGAATGTTTGAGTTAAAAAAAGAGTCCACTGCTCAGCAAGAATTAATATATTTAATAACAAAAATGTAATAAAACAGAATATTATATATGTATAAATCCTATCGCAGCTATTTTCTATGTGAACATTTTAAACTTTAAATTCTTGTGATGCAAAGTTGAATTTAGTGCATCATTATTGTAGTCTTCAGTATCACAGGATCTTTCAGAAGTTATAATATGCCGATTTATTTATTTTGAAGATTTTTTTTTCTTGTTTTTTGCTGGTTTATTGATTATTAAGATTTTTTTTGCTTATTATCAATATTCAAAACTTTCTTTAGTGAAAATTACATTTTTATTTAAAATAAATTACTGAAATATTGTAAAGGATTTTTAAAATGTTATTTTTATCATCAAGAACACGATGAATCAATCAAAAGTTACAGTAAAAAAGCTTCATGTTGAAAATGCATTTCAAATAAGTGCTATTATTTTGAACTTTGGATTCATCAACGAATCCTAAAAAGTAATAGTTTCCACAACAATTTGAAGCTGAAACAAGTATCAAACTGGACGATCATTTTAACATTTTCAACATATTCACATCTTTTACAAATTTTTCTATATTACTGTGTTTTTGTACTCTGAGCAAATAAATGCAGCTTTGGCGAGCGAGAGAGACTTCTATCAAAAACAAACCAATACTAAACCTTTAAACAGTACCATCTCTATATAAAGCAAGTTTTTTTTAAGTTTCAATGAGTAATTTCCATACTGTATCTGCCACATTTTGATGTCAGGAAAAGGTTTTAGGTCTTGTACAAATGAGGTGTTCATAAACATATTAAACCCAAAGTACAGCATCTTCATCATCATCAAGGCCCTCCTTGGGTCAGACCAAGCGAAAGTTATTAGCCAAATGTCCTTGAGCCAGTTTGATCATCTCAAAACATCTGATCCACAGCAGACGTCTGATCTCAGACCGATCCCAGCAACACATCAATACTTCAGTCTCAAATACAACATGTTCCGTTGTGAATTACTATGGTGTGGCGGCTCGTGCCATTTTGTGCACTCCTGGGGAATTCTCATACATCTATGGAGAGAAAAGTTTGTTTATACATAAATCAGTCCCTCCATTTCATAGGACAATTTATAAAATTTAAAATTTGACAGATTTTTGTGGTGATGTTCTTAATATTTGCACCAATAAATTGTGTTTTTGCTGTATAAATATGGACAGACAGAATCATTAGGTTCTGTGATTCATTAAAAAAGGAAACACGAGAGAAACTTAAGTTTACATTGTATAATTCCTGCTATATCATAGGCCTATTTTATACACAACTTACTCTAAATTAAGAAAATAAAATTATTTTATTTATTTTATTTTATTATTTAAATTGTTTGCATTAGAATATCAAAGTACATATATGAAATATGATGTAATTTCCTTTTCAGTAAATGAGCATTGGTGTTTTACCCACTACAATTAAAATGAGAGAGCATTTATTATAAAACGAAGCATACGTGTCATAAAAATAGGTTATTAAGACATTAAGAGCAGTAAATAGTTTTTATATGCATGTCTCCTGTACTACTGTGCAAAATAATTAATTAACATTCATGACGTTACACCTCATGATTTATAAACATTCCTGTCCGAACAATTCATAAATTTACTAAATAGAATATTTTACCCAATTTCAGTCACTAAGTTGTTTTTTCCTCTGTATTCTCACCATACATTAATAATAATAATATTAATAATGATTTCTTTACATTTATACAGCACTTTTCTAGACACTCGAAGCGCTTTACATATTTGTGGGAATCTCCTTATGCACCACCAGTGTGCAGCATCCACCTGAATGACGTATTGGAAGCCATATTGCACCAGACCACACACCAGCTAGTTAGTGGAGAGGAGACAGAATGATGAAGCCAATGGTTAGGAGGCCATGATGGACAGAAGCCAGTGGGCAAATTTGGCCAGAATGTCGGGGTTAAACCCCTACTTTTTTTTTAAAGGACATCCTGGGATTTTTTAAAAACCACAGAGAGTCGGGACCTCTGTTAACGTCTCTTTTAAAAGATTCACTGAGCAGTATAGAGACCCTTTCACTATACTGGGGCATTAGGACCCACACAGACCACAGGTTGAGTGCCCCCTGCTGGCCTCACTAACAACACTTCCAGCAGCAACCTAGCTTTCCCATGTGGTCTCCCATCCAGGTACTGACCGGGCACAGCCCTGCTTAGCTTCAGTGGGCAACCGTGTGAGAGTTGCAGAGACATAGCTGCCGGCATTAAATGTTTATTTAAAAAACAAATAAATACATTTCCTTATTAAGTCTCATTTAGATGTAAAATATCTTTTATATATATTAACTGATACTGTGTTTTATCATGCTTTTATTCATTCATTAATTTTCTTTTGGCTTAGTCTCTATTACAGAGGTGGCCACAGCAGAATGAACCACCTACTATTCTGCCATATGTTTTATGCAGTGGATGCCCTTCCAATCGCAACCCAGTACTGGGAATTATCCATACACTCTCATATTCACACACACACACACACACACACACACACACACACACACACACACACACACACACACACACACACGTATACACAATGACCAATTTAGTTTATTCAGTGCACCTTTAGCACATGTCTTTGGATTGTGGGGGAAATTGGAGCACCGGGAGGAAACCAACACGGGGAAAACATGCAAACTCCACACAGAAATGCCAACTGACTCTGCCAAGACTTGAACCAGTGATCTTCTTGCTATGAGGCGACAGCCCCAACCACTGATACACCGTTCTTGCATGGTCTGGTCATGCAATTAAATTAACATGCACCAGATAAAAGTAAACTTGTTTAGTTGATTGGTCAAGGATGGTTGCTACTGTCATTTTACCCTCTGTATAAATAAAGTAATAGGTTATTTAAAGCCTGGTAATGTCATATGATCTTGCTAAGCCTACTGAAAATCTGTGGAAAATCTGCTGCAACTGAAAAAATTGCATCTGATAACTGCATTACTGAAAGATGTGCTGTTATGATGATTGGTCATCTGCATCACTCACCCTCATAGCAGTTGAAATCCACGGCAGAAAGCGAGACACACGTGTGTAAACGCCAGGCTTCTTGGCCATAGCACAGCCTGTGCCCCAGCTTACAACTCCCAGCAGACGATAGCGGCTGGTCTTAGAGAGCACATCTGCTGCTACGAAAGGTCCACCGCTGTCCCCCTGAATTTATAGCAGACCCAGAAACAGACAGAGCTTTAATGCCATGTATGTTTACACATACCAGGAATTGGTTTTCATGACATAAGTTTCCACAGTGCAACAGAATGACAGTGATAGGACAAAGATACATATAATAAAAGAATTAAAATATACATATACAGTTGAAGTCAAAATGATTCACCCTCCTGTGCATATATATATATTTTTGTCAAAATTTTCCCAAGTGATGTTTAACAGGGCAAGGGATTTTTCCCAGTATTTCCTATAATATTTTTTTCTTCTGGAGAAAGTCTTATTTGTTTTATTTCAGCAAGAATAAAAGCAGTTTTAATTTTTTTTAAACCATGTTAAGGTCAATAATATTTTTTTTTTGTCTACAGAACATACCAGCTTTATATAGAATGATTTGCCTTTAATTTAAGCCTTTAAATGTCACTTCAAGCTGAATACTAGTATCTTGAGAAATATCTAGTTAAATATTATGTGCTGTCATCATGGCTGTAACTATCACCACTAGATCCCTAGATCGCTGGTGACCTACACAAAAATCACATGAACTACTATAGTTTCCGCTACGTTTATTCTTCGATTGGCGTTGCGCCATGCCAAAATTGATCCCGCCACGGCTACATAACAGCTTTTTATTCAAATTTTTCAGTTCTGTTTTTTTATTTTAATAGCGAATTTTAATTTTTTTATAGGATATTTGCACCAAGACTTTTTAAAAGGTAAGTGAATTATAACAACGCGAAATTTTCTGTAACAGTAGTAGTGCTGTGCGTCATTTGTTTAACCCTTTAAGGTTACGTGCTGACTGACTGACTGACAGGTGCGTGATGCGGCAAACTCGACGTATAGCCGTTTCACTTTACTTCAGGACGCATTAATATCGCTCTGTAGGTCTATTGGAGACATTCATAATTATTCCTAACAAATCTAATAAATGCTGGAGACATGCTCATTTCATAAACGCACTAAATTGTTCTTCAGCAGCGTTTATTTGAGAGCGCACAAGAAGATCTGCGCTTGAGCGGCTTATATTTGAGGGGGCGTGCAAGAAGTTTTGTGCACAAGCAGAGGAAATTGACACGCAAGCAAAGAGATTTGCATGCTATAGGCTATTACATAAATGCAATCTCGACTTGTAATACTGCGCTCATGACATTTGCCATTGAAATAACGCCACAGGTAGGTGGTAGATTGGTGTAAAAAAGGCCTGTCGCCACAGCTGGAAAAAATCCTAGAGGAAACACTGACTACCGCTACCAGGATGCTTTGCGACAAGTTAACCTAATTATCCTAGTTAAGCCTTTAAATGTCACTTTAAGCTGTATGGAAGTGTCTTGAAAAATATCTAGTAAAATATTATTTACTGTCATCATGGCAAAGATAAAATAAATCTGTTATAAGAAATGAGTTATTAAAACTATTATGTTTAAAAATGTGTTGAAAAAATCCGCTCTCTGTTAAACAGAAATTAGGGAAAACATAACAAGGGGGCAAATAATTCAGAGGGGCTAATAATTCTGACTTCAACTGTAAATGTTATAATTTAAAAAAACATGAAACGTTTCTATAAAAGAAAAAATCTTTACATTTTTATATATTTTTGACTATTTATACCAAAATAGAACTGACATATTTGAATATTAAGCATGCTAAAATAAGAAAGATTTATAATTTCAGATTTTAAAATAAGCTGTATAGTAGCCAAACCTTTACCATAAACAAACTAAATCAATTAAATAAACTAAATAAACTAAATAAATACATAAATACTAAATAAAAAATAAACTAATGAAAGATTTAACATCATTACAATTACAGTTTTACAGTCTAGTATGATGATATTATTATATATATTTTTCTTTTTTGCATGCATGGATCTTTCTTCCATTTTAACTGGAAATAATACTCATTTAAACAACATATACCACATATTTATAACATACCATAATTTGGGACGCTCTAATTATTCTTATTTTGAATGCTATTCAGGACAAATACATAAGTTCACAACAATACCATCCAGCTACGTGCACATTAGTAATGAATGTGTCCCTCTAGTGGCCGTGCGCAGTGCTGCTGAGTGACAGATACAGTACCTGGCATGAGTCTGTTCCTCCTTTCTCATAACCAGCACAGAACATGGTGGTTGTGACCTGGTTGTCATAATAATCAGGGCCATTGCACACCGCATCACTGATGATGGGCACGTGGGCCTCCTGGAGGACATTTGCTTGAGTTCCTGCAAGAGTTAAAGTGATGAAAATTAGGACAATACAGTGCCGTTTTATTTTTTTTTTAATCTAATATATACTAATGTTGCCTTCAAATCATGTTGGAAGATTGTATTTAAAGGCATAGTTTACCCTAAAAATGAAAAAGTCTAAATTTTCTTTCCATTTACTGTATTTTTACCACTGTAGATCAATATATTTTGATTTGGCTCCAATTGACTCCCATTACATATGTTTATATTATTTTATGTATGATCCATTATATATTTGTCCATACAATACATTTCATTGGCAACTGACTCTTGTTAAAAATGAGTTGCTCTGTTGAACAAAAATGCATTTTCACATTTTAAGGAAACTACATTCTCCTTTACTTTTGTATTTGTGCCACTATCCAGAGGTAATCAATGACATACCGTGTATAATACTCAGTGGTGAAAAGAGTACAAAAAAATCATACTTAAGCACCATTACATGCCCAAAAATGTAGTGCGAGTAAGAGTATTTGTTGTAAATATTACTCAAAGTATGAGTAAAAAGTACAGCTTTCAAAAGTACTCAGGAGTAGTGAGCATTAAACTGTGAAAAGTTGATGCGTTTACATGCATTTTGTGCAGGGATGTGTAAACGGAACATTCTGTAATGCATTTAGTGAACTTCCTTCTGTCTATCTTTCCATTGTTCATTCGTCTGTGTGTCCGTTCCTTTCTTCATCCGTTCCTCTGTTCGTTTGTTGCTTCCATCCTCCGTTTGTGCATGTTCGTTTGTTCCTTTTTTACTTCCTTTCTTCGTCCTTTCTTCTTTTGTTAATTCCTTCCTTTGTTCCTTCCTTTGTTCTTTCATTGTTTTTTTTGTTCGTTCCTTCCTTCATCCATTTGTTCCTTTGTTTGTTCGTTTGTCCATCCGTCCGTCAATTTGTCCGTTCACTCATTCTTTCTTTCCTTCCTCTGTTTGTTTGTTCCTTCCTTCATTCGTTCTTCTGTTTGTTCCTTCCTCCATTCGTTCTTTCATGCATTAGTTTGTTTGTTCGTTCCTTTTTTTCTTCGTTTAGCCTTCCTTTGTTCGTTCCTCCTTTGTTTGTTCCTTTGTTCCTTCATTTGTTCCTTCCTTCTTTCCTTCCTTCCTTCGTCCATCAGTTTGTCTGTTCATTCATTGTTTTCTTCCTTCCTTCCTTCGTTCATTCCTTCCTTCACTCATAAATTTATTCACTCACTCATTCATTCATACCTTAGTTTGTTTAGTCCTTCCTTAAATCCTTCCTTCATTCATTTGGTCCTACCTTCCTTCATTAGTTCGGTCCTTCCTTCCATTCCTTGTCCTGCCCTTCCTTCATTCGGCCCTTCTTTCCATTCTTCATTTATTCCATTAAGTAATTGTTTAAGGCCGTTTCAGTCATCATACAGTCGACATCCTTCATCCAAACAGTCTCTGGGTCATTGCGTATAAAGATATTGGACATCTTCTCACACTTTTTTTAATGCTTCCAAAAGGTTTGCTGCATTTCTAAACCACCCGTGTCTTGAGGTTGTCCAGTATGATGTGATTTACTTTCTATATGCGATTTCATTGGGCAGGAATAACAGGACTGATTTTTGTACTCAGCCAATGCCCATAGACAAGAAAGAAATAAAGTAGTGACTGCAGGTTGAAAGAATGTAGTGGAGTAAAAGTAACGATACTTCACTAAAAATGTAGGTAAAGTAAAGGGAAAGTAAAAGTACACATTTTAAAAACTACTTTGTAAATTACAAATCCTGAGAAAAACTACTCCATTACAGCAGTTTAAGTATTTGTAGTTAGTTACTTTACACCACTGGTAATACTGTACTGTATTTAACTTGCATGGCCCAGACTGATTTGTTTTAGCCATTGTCCTCCGTGAATGTAATTCACTTTCTAAGAGGTTATGTTTATTTGAACTATTCTGATCATGCAAATCTGATCACTTAGGTGTGACCTGAAGGCAAACATGTTGTCATTTACTACACAGACAATAATTTGTGACCCTCGGTGCTTATGAAGAAACAGATATTGTGTGTATAGTAAATGAAAGCTTAGCAAGTACGTGGGCAGTAGCATAAATAATTTTTTTTAAAACATACATCCTTGTTTTCTACCATTAGGTAAAAGCATACCAATTGTACTGAAATAATATTCATGTTAGGAAATAAATCAGTGTTATTTTAGTATTTATTATTACACTCAGAAAAATGATGTCTGCAAAACTGTTGCAATTGATTTACATGGGTTGAGTTTAAACAAACAAATTAAATTTGGTAATGTTCAACTTAATTTGCTTATTGAAATTCAGCCCGAATAAATAGTTTACAACCACTTAACTTAAAGAAATGAGTAAATCCAAGGAATCATCAGTGTATTATTTTCATAGTATATTATTTAGAGCTGCACAATATATGGTTTCAGCATCAATATCGCAATGTGATTATTCCCAAGAGTCACATCGCGAGTATAGGCAATGTTCATTTTGGATTATAATTTATCAAATCGCAAGTGTTTTTTGAGGCCTGTGACTGTGTGATGGTTTTTAAAAAAAAATTGAGAAATTGTGTTGCCTAAAATTGTACTAATTGCACCTTTAACAACAATTAATTTTATTGAAATGTTTATAAAAGAATAAGCATTAATATTTTACTTTTAATAATTCAATTACTGTTTACCTTAATACAGTTTGACTCCTCAGAAAAAAAGCGTTATTAAATAAATACAAACTCTTAATTTGTATCTTTTCCTTTATTGAATTGACCTATGCTTGTAGATTGTTTATTATATTTTATGCACTCCCTCTATCATCCCACTCAATATAAAATTATCAATTCTTTTCAAACAGTTTTTCAACTGAAATTGTATTCATATTATAATGTATATTGCAGAATAATAATCGCAATGTTAGATTTGTCTAACATCGTGCAGCTCTAATATTATTAGTAGTTTAGTATTCTAACATATACAATTTCATATATAGTTGAAATCAGAATTATTATTACCCACTTGATTTTTCTTCTTCTTTTTAAAATATTTCCTAAATGGTGTTTAACAGAGCAAGGACATTTTCACAGTATGTCTGATACTATTTTTTCTTCTGGAGAAAGTCTTATTTGTTTTTTTTCAGCTAGAATAAAAGCTCTTTTTTTTCGATAGTCTACAGAACAAACCATCAATATACAATAACTTGCCTAATTACCCTAACCTGCCTAGTTAACCTAATTAATCTAGTTAAGCTTTTAATGCCACTTTAAGCTGCATAGAAGTGTCTGGAAAAATATCTAGTCAAATATTATTTACTGTCATCATGGCAAAGATAAAATAAATCTATTATTATAAATGAGTTATTAAGACTTTTATGTTTAGAAATGTGTTGAAAAATAACTTCTTTCCGTTAAACAGAAATTGGGAAAACAAATAAAAGGGGGGCAAATAATTCTAACTTCAACTTTGGTACTTAATTTTAAATTAGTTTCAGCTGTTTAATTTCAAGTTCCTGTATGTATGCATGTTTTGCTATATTGTAATATTTTAATTAGCAAACTTGGTGAAAAATTACACTAACATAAGGCCCCAAAGAAATCATATATTATGGAAAAAGTATAATGTATGAGCATATGCTTGTGTAAACTGATTGCAGAGTCTATTTTACTACTAAGGAGTGTATTTTCAGTACTATCAAGCACACTTCTTTTCAAGGGATAACAGGTGAAATGTGATACACCTACTACACTCAAAAATGATAGTTGCTGTTTCTTCAAACTAATTTCAAATGAGCTGAAACAACACAATTCTTGAGCTTTTTGAGAGGGCAGCTTAGTTGTTTTATGTTCAGTCCACTAAAGTTTTTAAACACTAATCATAATTCGTTTATATTGCCCCAACACAAACGATTGTGTGGAACCCAGTATTTTTTCAGTGTATGCTTCTATCAAGTAGATCTACTGTTTTTATTTTTTAATATTATGTTTTTTAACCGAGTCAAAATTATTGTCTGCAAAATTCAAGCTCAAAAACACTCACAAAGGTCACTGACACAAAGGTCAAAGTCAGCCAGACAGACAGTCTCCAGTTCCCGGTAAAGATAGATGATAAACAGTGGAATACAGCGCTACAGTGACCTTTAATTAAAGACATTACTAACCATAATACTCCACGTTACCCCAGCCAGTAACTGTACCCATCTGTCCGTCTGCCAAACGCTGGCCGTAGGTCGGAAGACACACGGGCTGGATATAATCTAAAAGAGCACAATAGATAGTGTCAAACGTGTGAAAGAGAATGCAATACTTTGGATGAACACTGGAGTGGATGAAGAGCAATTACCTTCCATTTACATTGGGAAACATTTATAAGCCCAACTTATTCCCTACAACACTTTGGTTACTTTTACACACACAAAAAGAAGAGAAAGGAAAAGAGGTGAATTTGAGGAAAGGGTTTGTCCTTCTGGAAAGTTCTGCATGTATTGTCTTTTGTTTTGACTCAAGGTCCCGTGGAAATAGAGGAGCTTTGTTCTCAGGACGAGCAACCTGAGACCTGAGGGAGGTTTTACTTTAAAGCTGTGCTCACTCCGACAGACCTGTAACAAACCAGTAGCTAATGAAAAACACCTCATAACAGACTCCAATCAAAGTGCTGCCAGTAAACATTTACCACACAGAGCCTATGAAGAAAAAAAAAAAACTTTGTATTAAATTCCTTCAATTTAAAATGCTAAAAAAATTTGATAAAAAAGTATAATAACAGCCAATCACTATTTATCAACTATCAGAGTTGAACAGTGGAATTACAGAAAGTCTCTTTGTGAGTTCAGAAATGTTAAATCAATGGTGTATGCCTTTTTTTTTTTAATACATCTATTTGCATTCATTCAATTTATTTGTAAAGCAATCATAGAAAGACTATCCTATAAGGCTGTGCAGAAAATTGACCAATCAGAGAGTGTTATCAATCAAAGCTTGCCAATTATTTAGTTTTATATTTCTCGGTTGATTTTTTTCTTTGATTGTGCATACACAATGATTGTGCTTTATAGGATTGTAGTTATTTCCCTCATTAGAGCTTAGTGCATGTCTTGTATCTTTGTCTTTCTATCCAAATTTCTGTTTATATGTGATGTGCCATGGGCACAAACCCACTCTCGCCCCACTTTATGCATTTACAGTCATGTTTACAGCTGGTACTGGTAAGATTTTCACTAGTGGACAACAGTAAATGCAGATGTAAACAGGCTCTAAAATGTTTTTAATTCTATTTCTTCAATAAATTCACATGTGTTAAGAATTTGTTAAGTGTTTTCGTTACAGGACTTGTTGTAAACCCACAGCAATCTGCATAGTTTTGCAGGAATAAAGGTGCTGCTCTCTGTATCATTTCCCATTGTCTTGTCTCCTTTTACATTCATATATTAAATGTATACGTTTATGTAAGGAGTATTTGATGATGAGATGTGGACTTATCACGCTGTGGCAAATTAATTCATATTTATTAATTCAGGATTTTCTAACAATTCAATTAACTCAATGCAATGACCGATTATTCCGCTTATATTACTGTTACCAAACTTAAAAACACTGGGTATGATTTATAAAATTTGAGTAAAAAGTGAACATACACCAGGATAAATGTAAATTTATTTATTAATGATTATAACTTGTATGATGAATTAAAGTGGTTCACCGTATTTAAGTTAAATATGTTTTCTTAGAGTTTACTTACAGCTTCCTGTTTCATTGCGCAAAGGAAACAACTGGTGCCATCAGCCCCCCTGCTTATTTTTTTTCCCTGATTTCTTTTTAATGGAGAGAAGATTTTTTCAACACATTCCTAAACATAATAGTTTTAATAACTCATTTCTAATAACTGATTTATTTTATCTTTGCCATGATGACAGTAAATATTTTACTAGATATTTTTTAAGACACTTCTACACAGCTTAAAGTGACATTTAAAGGCTCAACTAGGTTAAACTGCTTACCTTTTTTAACCTGCTAGGTAAAAAAAAAATTAAAAGTGGGACTAATAATTCTGACTTCAACTTTGTATGTGCATGTATATGTATGTGTGTATATATATATATATATATATATATATATATATATATATATATATATATATATATATATTTTTAAATTTATTAATTAATTTATTAATTTATTAATTAATTTATTTATTTATTTTTAAGAACATTTTTGTTGAATAAAAAGTGTATGTATACGGCTATATTTTGCTTGTTTTTTTTCACATTATTTAAAAATTGTGGCAAGGAAACAATTAGTTCATTGTGGCCAAAAAACAATTTAGTAAATCCTTAGTGTTGAGCCCTAAAAAGTTACGTGAAATGCAATGCGACACCCTTAAACCACAACCCATTTGTTCATTGAGCAAGCTCACACACAAAAAAAGTGTGGATAACACAACATCTAAATCAAGTAATTTTAGCATGCAAAAGTCAAATTTATGCATACAAAATCTATTTTCCTAACAACAAAATTGTAGCTAGTAAAAATGGCGAGTGGCTTGTAATGTTGGAAATCTACTAGCCACAGTGCCTGGTGATCAAAAAAGTTAATGTCAAGCCCTGTTTAAAAGTGAGACCAGAGCTGTCACTAGTGGAAAGAAAAAAAGGAGTTCATATGGCCCTGGCAATTTAGGGGCCCTGAAATGGAAAGTGGACCCCCGGTCTTTACTTTCGACAATCTCTCCTTCCCCCCTAGGTCTTTACATTCGACTATTGCTTTTTTGTCCTCAAATAGCTCCTCTGTCTAGTACTAGTTTCGTAGACGTTTTATTAAAGGCTCATATGTCTTTTGCTTTGTTTTCACTATTGTCTGTTGCAGGCTGTGAAATAACTGTAATAATAAATGTGAATTCAGTGTAGTTATATGAAACTGTTAAAAACCTGCCCGAAACTATTTAATCGTGTATTTATCTCACAATAACTGCATAATGTAGAATGTTCATCAGCCAATAAGAATCAAGCATTCAACACACTTGTAATATAATTCACAATATTAAATCAAAAGTTCAGGAAATACACACACATGCATAAACCAACATTGTGTGTTTAAAACTCACCAGTGAACTGCAGAGGTTTCGTCAATGAGATGACTGCAATGTCCCGACTGTTATCATCAATATTAGCGTCGACGAAGGGCAGGTAACTGCTGTGGTAGACGACCGTCTTCACCTCTGCGATCACAACATTCTTACGGATGGGAGTGTTGTAGATCGAGCCCATCAGAACCCGCCAGCGGGATGCGTGACGATACCTCCTGAGAATACAGGCCCGAGAGTGAGATCACACATACGGTTTTTCTTTAAAAATAAAATACACTGAAAAAAATGCTTCATTGGATTTATTTTTTTTTTAAGGTAACTGTTTGCAAACAATTCATATGGGCTGAATTTAAACATAAAAATATTATGCTGAACATTACTAAATTTAGTTTGCTTAAATTCAGCCCATATAAATTGTTTGCAACCATTTATTGTAAATCCAATTAATCATTTTTTCAGTGTACTTTAATTTACCAAGTATATATTCAATTGATCAAAAGTGACAGTTTAAACATTTGCAATATAATGTTACAATTTATAACCTGATCTAGGATGCTTGATAGCATTTTAAAGCACTTTTCCGAGACAATATTAGCATTCTGGTAGTATTTTCAGTACATTTCTAACAATTTAACCAGTTGATAGCATTTTTACCATCATTCCAATGTACATGTTTCGAAAAAGTAGTTTGTTGATACCGTTATAGGAGCATTTAAAAAAAATGTGTGTAGGGTAATGTAGTGTGTTTAAAGCATTTAGCACATTTTTTCATATAATTTAACATGCTGTTAGCATTTTAGTGCACTTCTACAGTTTTTAAACACATCATTTCAGACATAATTTTGAAAGACTCCCAAGAAAAAATATCAAAAGCTGTCTCTTTTCAACAGTTACTAGTACATTTTGAGAAATATTATATTCCTTTATAGCAGGGATCACCAAATTTGTTCCTGGAGGGCCGGTGTCCTGCAGATTTTAGCTCCAACCCTAATCAAACACACCTGAACAAGCTAATCAAGGTCTTACTAGGTATACTTGAAACACCCAGTCAGGCGTGTTGAGGCAAGTTGGAGCTAAACCCTGCAGGGTACCGGACCTCCAGGAACGAGATTGGTGACCCCTGCTTTATAGTATCCTTATGTACTGTTTAGAGATGCACTGTTTAAGTCTTTCCTTTCATATTATGCTGTATCATGTATTTCATGCTGTAAGGATGCTAAGTCTCTCCATAATATTAAACCCTGAGAATTGTTATGGAATATGAGACACAACCACGAGAATTGTCCGGCACAAAATCAATAAACTTTCTAATCTGAGAGGAAGATCAGCTAGGAAACCAGTTGTTCAGGTTGTCTCGATCATGCATCCTGAGCCCCCCTCTTTGCCTTCCCTACCAGAGCAGCTCCACACAGAATGTCTAAGTTTTTAATATGGTGTATCTTGTGGCTCTACATTCATGTTTGGTGTCATTTTAAATTTCTCTGTGTGATTGGTAAAGTGGTCCTAATTTCACTGTAATATTTTACAATCTCTCTTATATCAGTTCATTTGGGTTTTAACTTTGATAAGATCTTTGCCAGATGCTCCACTCCAGGGAAAATGGTGTTCACATCAACTCATGACGAGGCAAGAGTCTTGGTGAAGCTTTAATTAAATTTATGGTGATTTGAGTATTTAAGGGGGAAAGGTGCAGAAGTGCATCCTGAATGTTTACAAACATGATGCTTAAAAAGGCGTACACGCATGCTGTTAGTTCTGTTATAAGACTAGTACATAAACCCTTACAATGCTACTAAGTATTTACAAAAATACTTTTTAATAATTTATATATGCACAATATGATCACACATGAATGAGTACATTTCTAAGTATATAATTTAAAAAGTAAAAAAAAAAATTAAAATAGTCCTGTACATACAATATTTATAATCTATTATTTGATCGAATTTAAAGATTCAATTTGAATTCTAGATCATTATATATATATATATATATATATATATATATATATATATATATATATATATATATATATATATATATATATATATATATATATATATATATATATATATATATATAAACTGATCCCGGAAGTTTTCTGAGAGACAGAACATAATGCTGATAATGCTGATGCCCAAATGCTGATTTGCCATAGTATTCAACAGTGCTCAACAGAAATTACTGTGATTGGCCTTGTTCAGCTTCAGTTTATTTAGTGAAAACACAGATACACGGACACTGGAGCACAAAGCAGCCGTGAAGATCAGTTGAGTCTTCAGCGGGTCACTCGTCTGTGTGTGTACTCTGTAAACATCAGTGGGTGAACTGATGACCTTCTCGGCCAATCACAGTCATTTCTGCTGAGCATGTGAACACAATGGCAAATCAGCATTAGGGCATCAGCATTATCAGCATTATGTTCTGTCTCTCAGAAAACTCAGTCAGGGCACTATTTTTTTTCAGTACTGAAATTCAGTATCATGATAAGTCTAATATCGTAAAGGAATCAGTTTATTAATTTGAACTTGATAAATAGCATTTAAAACGTGTGTTTGGGAAAGAAAACATTAGATAACTAGTGACATTTCCCTTAACTTAGCTGAAAATAAGGTCTGAGATCTCTTTTTATTTTCACTATTCATTCAGAACGGACCTTCGAGTCACTCGGAAGAACATGAAATGATACATTTGTGTCACTTTCTCTTCGCTAATAAGATATACAGCCAGGTACACAATGTTCCTATCCGCTTGTTAAGTGGTGACGTGTTTGTGACGTATGTAATACTGTTTCCGGGTCCAAGCCGGAATATATAAATATAAAATCATAGTGTACACAACAATCTCTGGGCTTGCTCCATAACAAATACCAAAAATGTAACAATTTATAAAAAAATTTATCACTTTTTGGCCATCGGATGTTAGGCATGGACATATATACTCCGATCTTGATTTTCGAAAGCCTTAAATCGCTTTGTAAACATTTATTATTACCATTTCATGAGTCTCCCGATTCAGTTAAATAGAGCGCTTGGACCCGGAAGCCGCTTCGCGTGACGTCACACTTAACAAGCGGATATAACACCAAGCAATATTTCCGGCTTTCTTCCCACCACAGCCTCGATTTAGCTTTTTAAAATCACGTGAAATCAGTCTATAGTGAAATGTGTGTGTCACTCACTCAGGAAAGCAGTGTGCAGCACTGATGATCCAGCGGTCTGAAATGATGGATCCACCACACTGATGAACTCCATCATACTGTAAGCTGACCTGCCATGGCCACGAGCCCTGTCGAGCATCCACTCCCCCCACTATCCGCTCCTCAGGCAGCATTCGACGACCACAGTCTACAGAGCATCAACACATCAGGCATTTGCGGTACAGAAATATGCAATATGTTACAAACAATGACAACTTACCCTGACAGATCACCTCAAGAATCTGCCCTTTGTCACATTTACTGAAACAGAAATGAAACAGAATGAATCACAGAGCTGGGCAGGTGTTCAACTATTTGTGTTTTTTTTTTTGTCTGTCGGACGGCAATCTGACTTGCTGTTTATAGTGACTCACTAGCTGAAACCAAGTGAAATTATTGTATGTTGACTAACTCAATGGTGTGCGTTTGAGGCAGAACTATTTGTTTGTCTAAATATGATCATATGGATGAATTTATGACAATTATGATTTTTTAAAATTCATTTCATCATTTTCCTTTGGCTTTTCCCCTTATTTATTAGGGGACGCCACAGCGGAATGAACTGCCAACTATTCCAGCATATGTTGTACGCAGCGGATGCCCTTTCAGCCACAACCCAGTACTGGGAAACACCCATACACTCTCACATTCATACACACACTTGTAAACTACGGCCAATTAAGCTCACCCAATTCACCTATACCGCATGTCTTTGGACTGTGAGGGAAACCGGAGCACCCGGAAGAAAACCCACGCTAACATGAGGAGAACATGCAAACTCCACACAGAAATGCCAACTGGGTGACTCGAACCAGTGACATTCTTGCTGTGAGGTTACAGTGCTCAACACTGAGCCACCGTGCCACCCTTGAAAACTGAAAAACCAGAAAGAATGTGAAATAATATTGCTATTTAAAATAACGGTAACACTTTACAATAGATTTGTAGTAGTTAGTGTTAGTTAATGCATTTACTCAGATGAAAATTGTTACATACAAATGTATTTTGAATACATTTATTACAGTATTTATTAATCTTTGCTAATGCTGATTCAAAGAAATTGTTGCATTGCTACTTCATGTTAACTCTAACATTAATTTGTATTTTAATATGGCCTTAGTAAATGCTAAACTGTGGTTATTAATGTTGTACAGGAATTGTTTATTATTATAGTAGGTCATGCTAATATTCATGCATTCATTTTCCTTTGGGTTAGTCCCTTTATATACACACACACACACACACACACAGTTGAAGTCAGAATTATTAGCCCTCCTTTGAATTATTAAATATTTCCCAAATGATGTTTAACAGAGTAAGGACTCTTTACAGTATGTCTGATAATATTTTTTCTTCTGGAGAAAAGTCCTTTTATTTTATTTTGGCTAGAATAAAAGCAGTTTTAATTTTTTTATTAACTATTTTAAAAGGTCAACATTATTAGCCCCTTTAAGCTATATATTTTTTTGACTGTCTTCAGAACAAACCATCGTTAAACAATAACTTGCCCAATTACCCTAACCTGACTAGTTAACCTAGTTAAGTCTTTAAATGCCACTTTAAGCTGTATTGAAAAATATCTAGTCAAATATTATTTACTGTCATCATGGCAAAGATAAAATAAATCAGTTATTAGAAATGAGTTATTAAAACTGTTATGTTTAGAGATTTGCTGAAAGAAATTTTCTCTTGATTAAACAGAAATTGGGGAGAAAAATAAACTGGGGGCTAATAACTCCGACTTCAACTCTATATATGTGCACTTCAAAATAAAAGTACAGAAACTGTCACAGGGTGTTCTCTTCCCAAGGGGTTCAAAGAGAACATTTATCAATATGGACTTTTTAGATACAAACGCGTACTATTTTAAAGGTACCGGTCCAGCTATGATAATAGACATGCACAATAATCAGCAGTTTGTTTTGTTTTTGTTGTTTTGTTTTATTTATTTATTTATTTATTTTAAAGGAATAATAATTTTTGCAGTCATGCACATGTTTAGACAAATGAAATGCCGGTGATTTGATGCTTTGCAAAAGTTGCAGACACCTTTACAGATATCAAAATGCTTTTTTGATGCTGAATTAATTTAAACAGCCAATTATTATGCTGATGAAAGAAAATCCGCTCTAACTGTAAAACTAAATAAACTGCTAAATACTGTTGATACATGAAAGTGTAAAGCCTGCAGCCCACAACAAAGGTGGAAAGTTATTGTATATCATATTTAACAAACTACAAATTGTATGCAATTTTGCTCACATGGATAATTGAATATTAATCAGATGATGTCATTACGCTGCTGTGCCGTCAGCCATTCTTTGCATGGCTGATCATGATTTTGATGATCGATAGATCAGTTCTTCACAACACACGCAGAGATCTCAGATCAGTTCATCCAGACTTTTTATTTTGATTCGCGATTTTGTTTGAAGAACCAAATTAGCCAGAGATCAGTTATCAAGATTAAAAGACCAGGATCTGCCAAATCATCTTAGATCATTGTAGCAAGGTACAAAGAATGGACCCCTTATTGCTGGGGTGTCAAATGATCGGCCTGCAAAATGGGTTTAACCCAGCCTGCAAGATAATTCTGTAAAGTATATTTATATATATTAATTATATATTAAAGTATATTTATATTATATTAAAAATTAGCTGCAATTTTTCAATGAAAGAAACTGCGATTCCAATTGTGTCCACTGGATGCAAGAACACAATAGCAATTTTAAACTGTTAATTTCATCCGATCCAGAAGCCTAAATCAGCATCAGCTTGACAGCCTTCTCAGAGAAAAAGACCACATCTATGCCATGTCATACCACGCTGAGGTGTTCTCACGAAAAAAACGTAACTATTTTACGTTTTGTCAGTGTAGTGGCTAATTTGTTCAGTCATACAAAAATGTACGATTTTAAAAAGGAGGCGTGGCATCCAACCACACCCCTAACCCAACCGTCATTGGTGGATAAGCAAATCATACTAAATTGTACGAATGAGATCATCCAAATTCATAGGATTTAGCCACTAAATCAAAAAGTTATGAAATGCCCTGATATTGTGTTTTCCTGAGGCTCCAGCTTTGTTTTATGTTGATTGTATTAAAGCAAAGAAAAAAAAATCTGAAGTTGTTGCTTTTAGGTTATATTTACACCATGATTTTACTGGTCTGGCCCACTTGGGAACAGATTTTCCTCCATGTGGCCCCTGAGCTAAAATAAGTTAGATACCCCTGCCTTATTGTAAAGTGTTACCAAAATAACATCTAATTATTAATTAATATATTTTAAAATTATGTTCACTATTTTAATGTCACAGCTGAATTTTCAGAATCTTTAATCCAATTTTCAGTGTCACATGATCCTTAAGAAATGATTTTAGTATACTGATATGACATGTATTTTTGCTGTAGATGCTTAATACAGTCAAGTCCCAAATGATTCATACCTTTGGCAAAATCTGAATTTAAGTTAATTTTATTCAATGAGCAATTTATTTTATTTGACTAGAAACAACCAAGACTTTTTCCAAATGATAATAAGGCGATGTACAAGAGGCATCATTGTGGAAAAAAAACTCTCAGATTTATTTACATCTGAACAAATAAAGTCAGAATTAGCCAGGGGTATGAATAATTTTGGGCTTGACTGTGTGTATATATTATTTTCTTATTTACAAAACGGCGATGTCTTACCAAGGATAGAGGGCTGTTTTTATCTTCTTCCCATATGTTAACTCGCTCTCTTTTACACAGAAAAAATCTCGGTCCCCGCCACTCTCAGGAGCACACGTCACTGAGAAATTTACTGCTCTGAAAAGAAATAACATTACAAATGACTAATTTACCCTCAAATACAAATTCATATGTAGGTAAAACAATGATGAGCTTCACTCATTATTTTATCCAGACTGTCTCAAATGATTGCCAGTATATATGAGGCTTGTTACCTAACGAAGCCCATCTCCTCGCAGGTGATGTTGGCGATGAGCTGGTTGACACTGGATGAGCAAACATATTTCCACCTCCACTGTGTGGAGTCAAACACTCTCAGCCTCTGGTCTGCTGCACTCACCTGCACTGCAGGACACAATCAAGACTGTGAGCATCTTCATACTATTTTAATTTACCTTATGCATTTGCTATGATTTGTGGCAATACAATATGTACATATATAGTCGAAGTTAACATGATTAGCCCTCCTGTGAAATGTACTTTATCAAATATTCCTCAAGTGATGTTTAACAGAGCAAGGACATGTTTCACAGTACTGTCTGTAAAATATATATTCTGGAGAATGTCTGATTTCTTGAAGAAAAAAAAAAGTAGAATGATCTTATGTATTGTAATCATGGCAAAGACTAAATAAATTAGTAAAATTATTATGGTTAGAATTAGAAATGTGCTGAAAAAGTATTTTCTTAAGAAATATTTTTAAAGTGACTGAAAAACACTTAAGGAGGGTTAACACTTTTGACTTCAACTGTATGTACACATGCTGTAAATATCTAGAGTATATATGAAGAGTTTCTCTAAGTGCCACCTGAAATTGTCTTCTCAAATGACTATTTTTCAAGGCTCCTATGTGTAGGTCAAGTAATTTTATTTTTATTATGATAAATATGTTATTTTATTGCATTTTAAGTGAAACAACTAAGCATAAACAAAGGAGCTGGAGAAAAATGTTCATTTTAAAATAAGATTTCATACAGCATTTAGAGGTTTTTGCATATGAACTCTGCATATAAAGGAGAAAGTCTGATTCATTTCAGTTTGGCTGGAAGAAACAATTTTTTTGATAAAATGCTGCCATGTTCAATAATATTGGCCCTCTTATATTGACAAATAAAATCTCAGTTAAACAGCACTTGGGAAATATTTGAAAACAAAATATTTCACAAGAAGGCTAATAGTTTTATCTTCAAAGTAAATAGCCTATATACAGCATAGTATATGTATGTATATATATATATATATATATATATATATATATATATATATATATATATATATATATATATATATATATAAATTATGCATTAGTCCCAAAAGAAGTGGAAAAATATATATATATATATAATAAATAAAATATATATAATATAAAATATAATATATGATGACCATAAACATGTAAAGGAAAAATGGTGTATACAAAAACTTATGTTATTAATAAATTAAAAGAAATCAACAATCAATAAAACAATGTATTAAATCAACGAAAGCTGACTATGAAGCCATTTGTAATGTTACAAAAAATTTCTGTTGTAAATAAATGCAGATCTTTAAATAATTCTTAAGCATCACATCAGCTTTATAAGAATGATTTTTTTACTGTCTTAAATTATTAAACAAATTACTGTTTTAAAACAGTTAAAACCAGAAGTTTACATACACTCTTAAAAAAGGAACATAACCATTATATAAAAATGTCTGATGATAAATCATACTAAATGTTAACTATTTTAGGTCCATTACCTAAATGATTTACATTTGCTAAATGCCAGAATAATGAGATTACATACATTTCCTTGCTAATTTTTTAGCTTTCCTTTTAAACTGTATAACTTTGGTCAAATGTTTTGGGTATCCTTCCACAAGCTTCTCACAATAGTTTGAAGGAATTTGGGCCCATTCCTCCAAACAGAATTGGTGTAACTGAGTCAGATTTGTTGTCTTGCTTGCACAAGCTTTTTCAACTCTGCTTACACGTTTTTTATAGGATTGAATTCAGGGCTTTGTGATGGCCACTCCAAAACATTCACTCTGTTGTCCTTAAAGCACATTTTAACTAATTTGGCAGTATGCTTAGGGTCATGGTCTGGTTGGAAGACCCATTTGTGGCCAAGTTTTAATTTCCTGGCTTGAGATGTTGCTTCAGTATTTCTACATAATGTTCTTTCTTCATGACACCATCTATGCTGTGAAGTGGACCCTCCTGCATCAAAACAGCCCCACAACATGATGCTGCCGCCCCAATACTTCACAGTTGGGATGGTGTTCCTAGGCTTGTAAGCTTTCCCCTTTGTCCTCCAAATGTAACACTGGTCATTATGGTAAAACAGTTCAATCTTAGTTCCATCAGGACATGTCTCCAACAATTATTCTTTTCCCAGTGTAATTTAGCAAACTGTAATCCGGCTTCTTTGTTGATTCTGGCTTGTTGATTTTCCCATGTTGTCACACAAGGAAGTAGTGTGTTTGAGGCTTTCCTTAAATACTGTTCTACAGTTGTGCCTCTGATTATCTCAAATGTTGTCAATTAGCCAATCAGAAACTTCCAAAATCTTGACATCATCATCTGAGC